>NC_133389.1:5887651-6190681 GCF_047511655.1 Castor canadensis
AAGTCCATAAATAACACCTACCCCTGCCACCAAGCTTCTGTGTCCATAGGCCCATGGAGCAAACCCTGGCCTAACTGGGGAAGGGACTGATTGACACCCCTAGAGGCTGTATTTCATTCCCATAACAAAAGCAGGAGATAATGAAATTGATAGAGGACATTTTTATTTTGGTTCACAGTTTCAGAAGTTTCAGTCCATTCCCATTACTTCTAGGTCTGTGGTGACATTGTATATCACGACTAGAGCACATGGTACAGTCAGGAAGCAGAGGGAAGGACGAGGAAGGAACAGGGTCCTACATCCCCACTGACCCAAGACCACCCTCTGGCCTCCAACTACTTGAAGGTTTACACTACCTTCAAATAGTACCAAACTGAGACCAACCATTTAACATGTGGTCCTTTGGAAGACCTTCAACATCCAAACTATAGCAGAATTTTATTTTTGTCCTCCTGGTTTTTAAAATCTCTTCTTCAGTGGATGTATCTTTAGGGAGAACTCATAGGCAGCACAGAAATCTTCCTACATTTGGAAAGGTCATTCCACCTATTTCTTCCCCAAGTCTCTGACCACCAATCTCTAAACTTGTTCCTTCCAAGTTCCTGACCACCCAGCCCAAACATTTAGCAAAATCTATGAACTAGTACAAATCAGTGGTTCTGCCCATCTTCCACATCAGAAAGAGTGGATAATCAAATGTACTTCTCACAGTTCTTCACTCTGCAAGGATCACCCTTTTCACTGGCATTCTATCCTGGTCACCCCTGAGTGCGCTGGACTGCTACAGCTGCCCATGTTCAGATGGGGTGAGTATGTGGCAGAGAACCAGCTGGAAAGTGAGCCTAGATTTGTTGTTTCCTGGTTAATGTTCATAAAAGACCCCTGACAGCTACAGATTTGAGCTGAAAGAGGAGAGACAATGGAACAGTGGTGGACATTGAAAGAGTTTAAGCCACTTGTTCTTATAACTTATTTTTTCTCTCAGGACCTTCTGGATTGCATTGTGTACTATATTTCTTTTTGATAGATCACTGCCCTCACCCCCAAATGCATAGCCAAAGGGCTCCAACTATAGCCAAGGAATGATGGAATGTTGGGTCACATAGTCAACTAATGTCCCAAGGCCCAGGATTAAGCTGAAAACTGATCTCAAAAATGAAAATTGTCATGTGAAAGAATATAGATTTGCCCCTGAATCCTGGAGGTCTGTGCAGTGATTTGAGCATCTGTACTTGCCACAGGCTCCAGACAATATTACTTGCCACAGAGACACTGAGCATCCTTAGAACTGCTGGAGAAGTAAAGCAGCTGGTGCTGCAGCTGGAACTCACTGCAGGGCCTTCCCCTGCCCTGGACCCCACTCAAAGCAGGCAGCCTTATGGGTCACTCTTTGATGGGTTGAAAAAGCATACACAAATATGACATGTGTTGCCTTTAAAACTATATCTTGATCCTTTTTTAATGTACCACCTTATAGGAAATCTGGGAAAATAATTATTTTAAAGGAAACAGAATTTAGAAGCATGTGTTAATAGGAAATATACAACAGTGTTGCAGTACTAAATTATGTAATTTATAAATGATATTCTTAAAATAACTGACTTCTTACAAATCAAGCTATTCTATGTGTATTCTTTTTATCATAAATGTTTATAGTAAGTATATTTTAAGTGTCATATTGAAGGTACCTTATACCAAGAAGATATTTGTGATTTCATGGTAGGAATTTTCTGAAAGCATAGTACAAAATTGAATATAAATGTGTAATAATTGAAAGAAGACAAATACCATAAAATTATAGATATTAAGTATATATTATACTAAACTTGATGATTTTTCTTAAACATAAAAAGTAGTATAGATTTCACAGGATAAATCTATACATGTTCAAAGTAACATGCTTATGAACTAAGATTTTACAGTTTTATTTTCTAGGTATAGGCACAGCAATTTTTTGTTATATATTTATTAGGGTAATATAATTAATTTGTGTATTATAATTCTACATTTTATGGTAAAATAATCATTCAGGATGAGCCTTTTGTGTAATAAAACATATATTCAACCATTGGAAATGAAGATCTGAAATTACACTGTATCATTCAACTTTCATGTCAGATTCATCAAGAGTGGAATCAACTATAAGGCTTGGCTTTCATGATTGAAGTGCTTAGCTCAAAACATGTTAAGACAAACAGAGGAAATCTGGACTCCAACCTCAGTAAATGGGACCAAGCTGCTGAACCTCTCCACAAAAGTTTGTGTTCTCTGTAGAGAACATGCTGCGTCATTAGTTGAAAGAAAAGTGCCTTGTTGTCGCTGTTCGTAGTTCACTTTACTAATATTAAAATGCAAATGGAAGGGAAAAGCAGCAGCTTAATCTCTTATTCAGCAATGCTTTTTTGCATTTATATTTCTTTTATGATCATATTATTGTTGTACTGGGGGTACACTGTGACATTTACAAAAGTTCTTACACTATATCATAGTTGAATTCACCCCCCATCATTGTCCTTTATCCTCCCTCCTCCCATTCCTGAAATGGTCTCAAAAAGTCCCATTTTTCCATTTTTATACATGAGTACATAGTATTTCTACTACATTCATCCTTTACCAACCCCCAGACAGGACCTGTTTTATCATCCTGTTTTCTCAAAGAGATATTTTTGTTTGTTTAAGATAGCTTATACAGGGAGTTTTATTGTGACATTTCCATGTATATATGTATTAAAACCCAAACTGGTTCATCCCCCCCTATTTTTATCTTTTCTACTTTAGTCCCCTTTTCATGGTGATTTCAACAGGTTTAAAAATTCTATGTTCTTGTATAGAAAGTCCAAAGAAAGGATCTCATACATTGTAGCCTGCAGAAGGTGCTCAACAGGGCCCCATGCACCTGTTTCCATCATCCCTGGCAAGTCTATTATTCACCTACCAGCCCTCCATGCTTTCTCCCAATTGCCTTTCCATGCACAGGGATCATTTTTGTGACACTTTACATTTTTATGCTGCTCCATTTTATCATATCTTTCCAGGAAAATACAATCACTGTACATGCAAACACATTGTCGATGACACATGAAGTGTTTTGGTTGTTTGAATGAGGTTTATGAACACAAGAAGGTACTTGATTGTCTAAAGTTCACTCTAGGATGAGCCAGCCTTAACATTCAGGCTTCCAAAACAGAATGTGAATCACATGCCAGAATATCCAAATTTTTACTTTAGAGAATTCATCATGGAAGGTAACTTGCCAAGTGCTCACATATTTTAAAATTAAATTACTTTGGGCTCTCTGGAAACTTCCATTCTAAAAGGAACCACACACCATGAATGCATAGATAGTAAAAAGTTGAGACAAACACACAAAACATGATTTGTGCCAGTTTAAACCCTGATGCATTTAAAAGTCATTTAATGTCATTATAAATGGTGTAGGGTATTTATCTAAAAAAAAACTTAAACTGATATAATATTTTATTTTCAATTTTGACATTTTAATTTTTCAACCATGGAGGGAGTGAATTCAAGTATGATATCTTTGATATATTATAAGAACTTTTGTAAATGCCACAATGTATCCCCACAACAAAAGTAAAATAAAAATATAAAAATAAATAAATAAAAAGAAATGCCAGCGAAAAAACCTTTTTTTCAATCCAGGGCTTTGTGATTATAAGGCAGGCACTCTACTCCTTGAGCCGTACCTCCAGCCCTTTTTGCTGTGATTTTTTTTGTTGATAGGGTCTCACATTTTGCCCAGGCCAGCCTGGACCACAATCCACCTATTTTATGCTTCGCTTCTCAGCTGGAATAACAGGCAGGCACCATCATCAGTTTTTTTCCCTCATGAAATTTTTGCATGTTGTGTTTTTTGGTTTGGGATGGCCTGGAACAGCGATCCTTCTGTTCTTAGCCTCTTAGCATAACTTGGGCAGAGCACAGGCAAACATGCCCAGTTATTGGTTAAAATGGGATCTCACAAAGCATCTGCCAGTCTAGTTTGAATGTGGACCCTCCCCATCTCAGCTCCCAAGTAGCTAGGATTAGAGGTATGATTGTGTGAGCCACTGGCACCCATCTGATACAATATTTTAAATACATATTAGCCAAACAGTTGGTCCTAACTCTGCATAGCTCAGGGATTGCTGAGTTTTCTTTATAGTAAAGCAGGGACCTTACTTTGCATGGCTGAGGAGCTGTGTAGAGCATAACAAGAGCAGAGTCTGCTCTTGACCACCCCTTACAACACTCAGACCCAATTATGGTCAGGTTAAATTTCCTCAGTAGTGCCATTGATTAATTAGTCTAAATGTTTGTATCTGGGCGTAGAAAAAGAAGGGACTTACAAGAGAGGCTCAGTGGGTCTAGTTATGCTTCCTACCATTTCTGTCAATCTCAGGGTCATACCTTATCTTAATCACTTCATTCCTCTTCCACTCCTTCTGCATAACTTCAGCCTCAACTGCCCTGCAGCTGACTTGTGTTGCTTCACTGTGAGATAACAGCCCAAGGCCTCTGCACTTTTTTAGGTTGTCTTTGGCCACAGGTACAGCAATTGCATCTAGACAGTAATTTGGGAACATAAAAAGTCTGTCAGGTATCTGTTAGATCTCCTGAGTTCAGGGTATAATTCCCCTTTGCTCCCACCACAAAGGAGTAAACTTCAATCCTCATGACAATCTGAGTCAATTACCTCACCAGCACATTAACTTTTCTCTGTTCAAAGGCCTATTGTTATGAAGAAATCTGCATGACTGGAGTTCTGTGGATCACTTGTGATAACTCCTAGTACCTGCACGTCTTCCACAGGATTCAGAACCAGTCTTCAGGCTGAGTTTAAAGTTGACAGAACAGGGAGTACCCAAAGTGGTCTCTTATGTTACCTTTTCCAGTTGTTGGGTCAAAATATATACTGCCAATAGGACATGGCTCATAAAGCAGGTTCCCTCATCTAAAGTGATCTGGGTGAGATCTCATAGCAATTCTTAGTCTGCCAGTAGATTGAGTCACTGCAGGCAAGGAAAGGAATACCAGAATCTATCTCTTTTCCAATAAAGACAAACACTTCCTCCCCCAAGAGGAAGGATTATGGCACAAAAAGGCCATCATCACAAAGCTTCTGAGTCTTCTCCATTACTGGTATTGTTTCTAGGATCAGATCTAGTCTCTGCTGCTGACTGCTCAGAATTTCAGGAACAGCAATGGCTATCTCACCTTAAGTGAGTAAAGACTGTTTTTCTGAGCTCATATTTTTCTCTCACTCCTACCAGCATAGGTCTTTCCATTCAAGGGGATTGTGAATATATGGGGTAATAAGTACAGAAGTTGATTGACTTACATTTGATGAGTTTTCCTAACCACTTGTTGCTTAGTGTCTCCTCTCCTCTGGGTATGATGCATGCAAACCATTTCCATGTACTTCTAGCTAATGCATATACTTGTTCTGCATAAATTGCAATTCTAATCTTTCAATCTTACTTCTTACAGGCCTCTAACCACCTAGTCAAACCTTTCCTCCCTGTCCAGGAGTGATGTTTTCCCTCACTTCATGTCTAATGCATACTGCTTACAACTTAGTCAACGGGTAAAATTTCCTTACCATGGTCTTTCAGGGTCATTTCTAAATGCAATACAGTTGCTATGTAGTATATATATATATATATATATATATATATATATATATATATATATATATATGTAGTATATATATATATATATATATATGTGTAGTATATATATATGTAGTATATATATATATATATATGTAGTATATATATATATATATATATATATATATATGTAGTATATATATATATATATATATATATATATTCCACCCTTGAATGAGACTTGAGATATGTTCTCTTCAGTCATCTGGTTATAGAGAGCCTTCTCACTAATAGTTGTGACATGAAGATAAATATCAGTGCTAACAAGACAGGTAATATGGAGCTCTAGACCATCTTTTTATGTAACTTTTCTTTGTCCTTCAGGCTGTGCAAGCCTGATCCCAAATTCACAATATCCTCTGCATAATAAATGCTTACTGAGCCTGTCCAGGAAATCATGCTGAAGGTTCACAGTGGCCATCTGGTGATGATGAATAACTCTACTTACATTGTCCCTTGACTCCCTGTGGCCAGGTGTTCAGTCTCTTATTCTCTATCAGGGGCTGGTAGCATGCCACGAGCTAGTCTGGGGATGTTAAATAGTGCTCTGCAGAAGATGACATAGACTTATACCGGATCCTGAGGTGTCTTCACTTTGGTTTAAAAATTAGGGCTTGACAGAGATCCCACATAGCTTCTTCATTACCACAAAAACACCAGAAGAAGCCCTGTATCTGCTGGATTAAAATACCCCCAAAGCAGTGGCTTAGTCCATTCAGGTAGCTGCAACAAAGTACCATTGACTGGGAGTGTATTGTTCACTGGGCGCCTATGGCATTGTCCTATTGGATGTTCAGTCCTGCAATATGAACAAAAAATCCATTCCGTATATCTTCAGTAATGGGTTTTTAATTCTATGATTTTGTTTTTTCTATATGTGTCAAAGTATTCTTTCCAATTAAGGAATGCGAGGTATTGTTTGAGTGCATGTATCAAGATTGATTTAAAAATTGCACAGATAGTAATGTCCTCCAAAGATGGTTGCATGACTATGGAGTTATCCATGGTTAGCTCGACAGAGTAATGTTTGGATTCTATTAATTGGAAGAGTGTTTCAGGTTTATTATGGAGCATATAGCTCCAAAGTGAAGGATATGTGTACACTCATTGTGAGAGGTGCAAACTTATGCAGTATGTAAAGAGGGTGCCTACTGCTTTGTAGTGGCATCTGTGCCCAAAAGTGTTGTAGGGATTTAGATCATGTCTTAAGATGTGTTTTATGAATTCTCTGTATGTATCTTGCTGTTGCCGGCCATTATATATTGCAAATCTAGCCTTGCAAAATCTACAGTCATCGGTAGTATACAGTCTTAACATCTTATTAATAATCCAATAAGCATCTGTATGTATTGCATATGTGTGGTAGAGGTAGTTCCAAGTTATTTCTTTAAAGTAATTTCCTCCCAGGGTTTGGGGGCTCCTATTATTCATATATTTGTAATCAAGGGCATGGAAGCTGTGCATTGTTGTGGGCAATTAGTTTCCAAATTGCTGAATCAGCACTTTTCTTTTGAGAATGCCTGCAATATAAGGAAAGTAGTTTTATTGCTATAACCAATATAAGTATGAGCACTGCATAAACCTCTTAACCACACCTAAAGGGGTTCCAAGAGGTGATGCAAGAAATGTCAAATTTTACCAGTCTTATTAACACATCTCCTGCTGAGCAGTGAGATGGTCTATATCTATGGTGAACGAATGCCATTGTATCTGTCTCAGCCAACTACACTGCCTTCTTGATTTCTAACAATTGTTTGTCCATGTGCTTAAATTCCTTATGGACTTCATCATTCATGTTTGCAAATTGTTTTGCATTTTTATTTATGAAGTCCTTCATAATATCTAATTGTCTATTGGCTTCTTATGCCATTGTTTCTTCTCTTGCTAAAACATTTGGAGCTGTTGCTTATGAAAATGAGAGATGATGTTGTGTGGATACTACTATCCCAAACCAGTCTTGAATAAGTAGTGTTATTTAAAATTGGATTTGGCTGATGTCTGAAGGTGACATTGATTTTGTATGCATTTTCTAGGGTAATGCATCCTTCTGGTCTTTCTTGAGTTCTATCAATGAAGGTATCATGGGTTTTGTCCTGAGCCTCATTATCAATCATTGACATATTTCTGTATGGTGTGATTATCACTTGAGCATACTAAAAATATATTGTTCCCTAGGGAAGTGGCTCTATCTCTAAGGGGTGTTATCACTAAGTCTAATTCATGTATAGTATGCAACATGGGTTCTGGTACAATATATATGTTTTGTGTGATAGGTATTGCCCTGTCTCTTGGATAAAAGTATGTAGCATTAACTGATTTATCGTCCACTACTAAAAGTGTGGATCGTGGTATTACAAATTTATCTCCTAACTTTCTTGAGATTGTCATTGTGTAGTGGTCTGAGACTACATTGTCTAAGAAAATTTGTAAGAGATGTAGTTCACAATATCCATCTACACAACTTGAATGGTATCTGTCATCTAATATAGTTTTAAAATGCTTTGTTTCCCTTCCTTGACCTGTTTGGAAAAACATCCTAATTTCATCCATCATGGCATCTAAGGATTGTTGGGCCTTAAGACAGTCTATTTTACGTTCCTGAAGGATTAATTGTTCTTTAAGCCACTGAAATCTTCCTGCTGCCAATTTGTCAGATTGAAGCTGAGCATTCTTGATGGACTCTATTTCTAGTTGTAAGTGATGTACTATTTGTGTTAATTGACTCAGACCTCTTGATAAGGCCTCTATTGCCTCAGCCTGGTGTTTTGTAACCTGTTTTAGATCATCCAAGTGTATGAAAGTGGTGCTGTTAAGGTTGTCATTACTGCAGTTGCTACCACAGCTGCGATGTCACCTGCCATAAAGAACTGTAAAGGCTTCCTTTTCAGTGGACTTAGGCCATATGAAAAGGTAGGTAGCTTTAACTATTTACATTTCATTTCCTTAGGCACCATATTATTGAGATTTTGGGTAAGCATAAGCTCTCTTTTCCTGCAGTTAGGCAAATTCTTAAAGAGGTGTAGGTCAATGGTAAAATCATTGGGGGTTCTCTCCAAATGATGTGCTTATGTGTATCAGAAGTATTTTCTGATATCTTTTGTGCGAAGAGAACCTCTGGTTTATAATGTATGGAGTAAAATTTAAGTGTCTCATTCCAGCCTCCTCTATACAATACACATGGTGTGTCTGAGAGATCTTTTATCCAACATTTTTCAAATGAAGCTTCTAAATGGTATATTGTGTCCCAATCATATCCAGGCATAGAAACTGGTATTCCTTCTATTGGCATTGCACTGGATGTATCATTTCTCCATCTAGGTTTGTGGGCTACAAAGTCCACTGTATGCCATCTTCCTCTCTATGGTAATAGGAAGGAGAATGCATACGGAACACCATAATGGTATATTTTAGTTAATTCCTGCATGCGCGTCCCTGCATTAGACCACCACCATAACGTATGGTTGTTGGCTTGTGCTGTTTTATATATAGGTTTAACATGAATGAGAGGTCTTGTGCAAGGAGATTTCTTAACTTGGTTAGTGGTTATCAAACCATCTAAGGTGTAATTAGGTGTCGCATAGCTACTGATCTCATAGTATGTAATGTTTGTCCAGTTTGTCATAGCCCTAATTAGCCCTGGTAGCCATTTATAATTTAACTTTTGAGCATTAGGCATAATAGTTTTAGTAACTGGTGTTACTAGGTCTAGTAGAATAGGTTGTTTAGCTATGTTAGATTGGTATGGTAGGGCTTGTCTAGGTATATATTGAGCTTCATGTATATATGTTGGAATATCACAATCTAAGTGATTGGGATTGTGCCTAGTGTATGTGTATTTGAGAACTGGGTCTTATTCATTAAGGCACACACTGTTAAATTCCTTTTTCCCACAAAGTGAGAGAACACTGTTCTGGGTGCAGTACCAGTGTCTGCAGGTTGCCCTGTGTGATTAAAGAAGGCAATGTGGAAAGTCTTATTCAGAAAAATGGGTAATGAAAAATTGAAACTGGCCACACTTTCAGTAATACTACCATCTTCTGTTCTGTTGCAATGGAAGTGGTTCCTCTCTGAGTTCCTCAATAATCATAAGATTATGGCAAAGAGGAAGACACCACTCTGGGTAGAGGAGATTGCCTCAGCCCCAATGGTACCATGCCCCATAACCATGCCAACACCTTGGGTTCAGAAGGGGTTCTTGCTAGGGTTTCCCCTTTCATATTGATCCAGTCCAATATTGGCACTGGGTTATGGATTACTAGGCATTGATCCATCAGGACCAGGCACACTGTTTTCACTGCCTCCATGAGCATCCAAGTGAGCCTCTCAAAAATTGTATATTTGGATTCCACATATGGGAATCTTTTACAATAAAATGATGTGGGTACTGTGCGTGCACCTCATTTACACATTATGCTCCAATTTCCATATCCTGCTTGCTGGGAGATATCCAGAGTCATGGTGTCAGTGTGGGCAATGGTATATATCTGACTATGAGTTGCTATCAACTCTTTTACTGTCTTAAAGGCATGTTCTTATTGTGGGCCCCATTCAAAATCAGAGGGCTTCTTAATAACCTGATACAAGGGTTGTAATAGGATCTGCAAATATGGGATATGATTTCTCCAATATCCAAACAATCCAATAGTTTGTTGCACTTCCATTTTATTAGTTGGCACTTTTAAATTGGCAATTTTATCTAGGACTGGGTCAGGGACCTTTGGTCCTGTCACCATCCATATCACTCCTAAGAACTTAACAGAGTCTTGTGGGTTTTATATTTTATTTGGGTTTATTGCCCATCCATCTTTCCTTAATACCTCCACTGTTTCCTCTAGTAATTTTGATACCTTTTCTTTGCTCTTTCCAGCTATAATTATATCATCTACATATGACAGTACTAAGCACTCATCTGGGATCTTTAATTTGTCTAGTGACCACTGTAGTGTCACATGTGCTATGATGGGACTGTTCTTATATCCCTGTGATAATCTTTTAAATTGATATTGTGTTTGTTATTCCAGGTAAAGGTGATCATCTCTCTAGATTTAGGGTGCAATGGTAAGTCAAAGAACATATCAGATAAGTCCACCAATGCAAACCATGTGTATGCTCCCTTTTGTATTCTGTAAAATAAGTCTTGTACTTCTGGCAAATTACCAGGCATTGTAGGTGAAAGCTCATTGATTTTTCTAAAGTCCACAGTGAATCGATAGGTACCATTTGGTTTCTTAACTGGCCAGACTAGGCTGTTAAAATTAAAGGACTGTGTCCTTTCAATGACTTCTTCATCTATCAGAGTATTTATACATGTTGTCACTTCATCATCTCCTCCCTTCAATGGATGTTGTTTAATAAAGGAAGGTTGTATTTCTGGCAGTAGTATTGGCTCTACTTTTACCTCTGCCAGTTTTACTTGTAACATTTTATTTTTCTTTAAACGTGACATGTACCAAATATTTGTGGAATAATATCCATTCCTACCAAGTCTGTCGGTGTAGACATAAAGACTGCATTTATTTCTATAGGCTCTCTATCATACACTAACATTCTTTTTTTTTTAATTTTTATTTTATTCATAGTGCATACAATGTTTGAGTCATTTCTCCCCTCTTACCCCTGCTCCCTCCCTTATTCCCCCCTGCTCCCTCCCTTACCCACCCTTACCCCTCATTACCCAGCAGAAACTATTTTGCCCTTATCTCTTATTTTGTTGAAGAGAGAGTATAAACAATAATAGGAAGGAACAAGGGTTTTTGCTAGTTGAGATAAAGTTAGCTATACAGAGAGTTGACTAGCATTGATTTCCTATGTATGTGTGTTACCTTGTAAGTTAATTCTTCTTGAACTAATCTTTTCTCTAGTTTCTGGTCCCCTTCTCCTATTGGCCTCAGTTGCTTTAAAGTATTGGCTTTAGTTTCTCTGCATTGAGGGCAACAAATGCTATCTAGTTTTTTAGGTGTCTTACCTATCTTCATACCTCCCTTGTGTGCTCTCGCTTTATCATGTGATCAAAGTCCAATCCCCTTGTTGTGTTTGCCCTTGATCTAATGTCCACATATGAGGGAGAACATAAGATTTTTGGTCTTTTGGGCCAGGCTAACCTCACTCAGAATTATGTTCTCCATTTCCATCCATTTACCTGCAAATGATAACATTTCATTCCGGTTCATGGCTGCATAAAATTCCACTGTGTACCACATTTTCTTAATACATTCATCATTAGTGGGGCATCTTGGCTGTTTCCATAACTTGGCTATTGTGAACAGTGCCACAATAAACATGGATGTGCAGGTGCCTCTGGAGTAACCTGTGTCACAGTCTTTTGGGTATATCCCCAAGAGTGGTATTGCTGGATCAAATGGTAGATCAACGTCTAGCTTTTTAAGTAGCCTCCAAATTTTTTTCCAGAGTGGTTGTACTAGTTTACATTCCCACCAACAGTGTAAGAGGGTTCCTTTTTCCCCACATCCTCGCCAACACCTGTAGTTAGTGGTGTTGCTGATGATGGCTATTGTAACAGTGGTGAGGTGGAATCTTAGCGTGGTTTTAATTTGCATTTCCTTTATGGCTAGAGATGGTGAGCATTTTTTCATGTGTTTTTTGGTCATTTGAATTTCTTCTTTTGAGAAAGTTCTGTTTAGTTCACTTGCCCATTTCTTTATTGGTTCATTAATTTTGAGAGAATTTAGTTTTTTAAGTTCCCTATATATTCTGGTTATCAGTCCTTTGTCTGATGTGTAGCTGGCAAATATTTTCTCCCACTCTGTGGGTGTTCTCTTCAGTTTAGAGATCATTTCTTTTGATGAACAGAAGCTTTTTTAGTTTTATGAAGTCCCATTTATCTATGCTGTCTCTTAGTTGCTGAGCTGCTGGGGTTCCATTGAGAAAGTTCTTATCTACTAATTCCAGAGTATTTCCTACTCTTTCCTGTACCAACTTTAGAGTTTTGGGTCTGATATTAAGATTCTTGATCCATGTTGAGTTAATATTGGTATAGGGTGATATACATGGATCTAGTTTCAGTTTTTTGCAGACTGCTAACCAGTTTTCCCAGCAGTTTTTGTTGAAGAGGCTGTCTTTTCTCCATCATATATTTTTAGTGGCATTGTCAAAAACAAGTTGGTTATAATTGTGTGGTTTCATATCCGGGTCCTCTATTCTGTTCTACTAGTCTTTATGTCTGTTTTTGTGCCAGTACCATGCTGTTTTTATTGTTATTGCTTTGTAATATAGTTTGAAGTCAGGCATTGTGATACCTCCTGCATTGTTCTTTTGACTGAGCATTGCCTTGGCTATTCATGGCCTCTTGTGTTTCCATATAAATTTCATGGTAGATTTTTCAATCTCTTTAATGAATGTCATTGGAATTTTGATGGGGATTGCATTAAACATGTAGATTACTTTTGGGAATATAGACATTTTTACTATGCTGATTGTACCAATCCATAAGCATGGGAGATCTCTCCACTTTCTAGTCTTCCTCAATCTCTTTCTTCAGAAGTTTATAGTTTTCCTTGTAGAGGTCATTTACATCCTTTGGTAAATTTACTCCTAGGTATTTGATTTTTTTTTGAGGCTATTGTAAATGGAATTGTTTTCATATATTCTTTCTCAGTTTGTTCATTATTAGTGTCATACACTAAAATTCTTATTGGGCATCAATAAGCAATATTTACAGCATTTACTCCTTGTATCTGTGTAGGATCCTGTTGTTTGGGGCAAGACACTAATGTAATAATTGTGACCTCACTTCTTGTATCAAGTAAAAATGTTAGGAAGTGGGTCTGTCCATTGACAAGTGTTGGTAGTTGGATGTAGGGCCTGACATCTGTGGTCTCTGTGCTGGCTGGCCCCATAACCTTGAACCCCATGAGTATGTTTCCGGCCTAGGGCCTCTGCTCATGTTTGGGTCCCCAAAAAGTATGATATTCCTCATCACTTGTCCCCAACTGTTCCATCCTGGCCTTTGTTGTATTTGGCTCCCATAGGAGCTTTCCCCATTTTTTGGAAACAGGGATCTGTATGTAACCTGTGGTTGGGGTCTGGTTGGGAAATTCTGTCTCTGCCTGCAGCGACATTCCCTTTCAGGCCTACCACACCTGAAGTACGTTTGTACTTCAGTTACAAAGGTCATAAGCTGTTTGGGTGGCCATTTAGCTTCTCTTTTCTTCTCTAGCGGGAAGGACAGTACCTTGCATTTTTCTAAATTTCTCACTTCCTTAATAAAGTCTGTGATGTCCTGTAAAGTTTCTGCCAGTGCTAAGGCTGTTGTTAAGGTCATTTTTAAATGTGCTGGAGCTCCATTTATAATTATTTTTTTCATGTCTCTTGAGACTGGTGCCTCCAATGGTGTTCTAATTTCGGGGTGGTAAATTTTATTTAAAATCCCTACCTTCCTTACCAGTTTTATGGCCTCATCTATCCTCCACTGAACTACTTCTGCCTCTACTGAGGACATATCCATGTCTGGAATTGTGTTCCTCCATGCCTCTATTATCCAGGCAAACAAGGTCCTGGTGGCCTCTGGGCATGCTTCCAGAGCCATCAGTAGTCCCTCGTGTATGTGGGGGTTTTCTATCACACCTGCCAGCTGTCTTGTTTCAGCTGCCGATAGTTCTGCTGTTTCGGCTCCATTAGACCATATTCCTCTAGGTAGGTCACATCCTCCTCTCCTCTCTGGGCAAATTTTGTTCTATATCATTGCAACTTAGTTCTTGTCAAAAATCTCTTTTCTATTATAGTAGTCTCCTCTCCTGACTCCTCCCGCCCTTTTACAGGGGTGTAAGTCACCTTTCAGTTGGTGCTGGGCATGCCTCAATGAAGAGGTGATTCTTGCCTGGGACCTTATTGACCAGTTGTTTTCCCATTCTTCGGTCAGTATCTATGTCATCTATTATTTTGCACAATATTTCTGGTATTTCTTCCTTTTTGGCCCTTTTTACTATGGGGTTTACAGTGCATGGGTCTGTTAGGAGAATAGTTATATCTGTTCCCTTAGGATGATCTTTAAATTTTTCCTGTGTTAGCATTTCTGTCTCCTTCCAAGGGGACCCTGGCTCTATCTCCACTCTTGTCTTATTTTTACCCCATTTCCTTTTCAGCTTCTCCCATACTTTACTCCCGGCGGTCGCCATGACTTAGGCTTCAGTTTCCTACCAGGTAACTAGGGTAAATATTCTTTTAATAAGCACTTTCCTTAGGTACCAATGAATGGATCCAGTTGTGCTTAGTTCCCGAATTTTGTTTGTCTAATAGAGAGTCTCCAATTCTATACAATCTTAGCTATCTACTGTCTCACAGCGGCTTGGCTTTTTTCATCAGGGGTGAGTTCTAAAATTCCTCCGAAAGAATCTCAGTGTTGGTGGATCCCTTTGCTCCAGAGCAAGAGGTGGCCTTCACCCAAGTTACCCGCTTTTCCCCAACCAGTGCTGGGTTGGCTTCGTACAGGTGGTTGGTCAAGGTTTCTGCTCACTGCACCCTTCCTTGTTCCTTTGCTCAAGTGCCTCCAATGCCTCAATCAGTACCCAGAGTGAGATTTGTGTCCAGATCGCCCTTTCTCATGCTAGGCTTATAAAAAGCCAAAAAGCCACGATCATAATCCCTTTCGCAAAATCCTGCTGACTACAATTGTCACGGAGTGCTTATTGGTTTAATTGTGTACAGAGATACAGTACTCAGGAGACTCTTACTTCAGAGGACAGAGTTTTTTTTTTTTGGCACCACTGGGGTTTGAACTCAGGGCCTCGAACTTGCTAGGCAAGCACTCTTATTACTTGAGCCACTCCACCAGCTGAGGACAGAGTTTTTATTCAAACAAATTCACATGGCACTTTCCTATGGATCCTAATGCCTGTCTCTGATACCCTAACCAGACAGGAGTTACTCAGACTTTCCCCCAAGTCTCACTCACTGTGCAATGTCTTCTCAGCCAATGAGGGGGCATAGCTGTGTCCCAGGGAATCCTCACAGCCACCTTCAGTGCAGGTCCAGTTTCACAGTTCGCCAGCAACATCCAGTGGTCATCAAGAGAAGGGACATGCTCTCAAGCGTCAGCTGCCTCTACGTCAGGGTCTCAGGTGGACTCTGACAGCATGGTCTCCAATGGGCAAGGAGGCAAACAAGGCTTTGGGTTCTGGCCTGCGCTTATATACCCTGTGGTGAGCTCACCACTTCGGTTATCTGCACTGTCACCTTAGGGTTGGCTTATTAGCATATCAGCCACCACCTCAGCTTTGGCTTATTAGCATATCAGCCTGTCACACTCCAGCTGGCTTTTAAGTCCTAACACACACTAGCTAATACTTCTTATTTCAACAATTTTTCATACTTTAACACAATACAATCCATCAATAGAACAACAATCTTATATGTGTTCACCACAGGAGTGAGGGCAAAATGCAGCATGGCTGCTTTTCCTAAGATGTTTACATTCAGAGAGTAGCAATTGCAGATTTCTCCTGTTACAATGTCATATCTCTCCCTGAGAACTGTTACTCCACTTCCTTGTTTGCCACTGTATATAAAAGACTTGCTAAAGGAGGATGTGGTTGGCTGCTTGGGAGAGGGTTGGTGGCTTGTGAGGTGTAGTTGCTGTGGATGCTGCTGGCAGCAGCTGTTGTTGTGTGCCTGCAAGTCTGAGGACTGAGACTTTGGGAGTTATGCCAAAGATTAGAGGAAACATGGGACAGTATAAGTCTGAGGACCAAAACTTTAAGAAAGATTAAAGACAACATCGGGCAGTGCAAGTCTAAGGACTGAGACTTTAAAGAATAGTAAAGAAGTAAGGTTTTAAATAATAGAAAAGAATTAAAATAATAATATATTGTATCATTATAATAATAATAAATTAAAGAACAGAGAAAAGAAGTAAAATAAAAGAAGGAAGTAAAAAAGAAGCAACGAGGCTGTTTTGTGTCTCCATCAGAGCACTCAGCACACCTGAACCTGGCTTCCTGCATGTCTGTCTTCTATCTTTTGTCCTTTCCACATCTCCAGTCACCCCCAGTTAGGTTTCTAGGACAAGCTTATGCGGGTCACAAGAAGTATTCATTTCACATGGAGCAACACACATCAATAATATGGAATGCATCTTTAGTGTTGACATTTATTCCTCTAAACCCACCACATACATTGGAGGAATGTCCTTAGCCCAAGAGGTTTAAAAGGCTAGGGCCTTTAACCACAGTAGAAAAAACATAGAGGCCACAGGCAGAAATGAGGCTAAAAAACAATCTAGCTTTTCAGATTAACCACACTGACTCATTTCAAACAGTGAATGTGACCTAAATTACACTGGCAAATTATAATCAAGTGCTTGCTTTTAATTTAAAGCCTAAGGACATCAGCTAATTTGAGTGTTGACCAAGGTAATAATTCTGATTGCAAAATGACAAATATGCCCATGACACACCATTCTACTTTCCAAGGGCCATCTCTTGGGTAAAAGAATCAATGGTCATAGTACAATGGAATAAAGAAACGTCCCCATCCCTGAGGGCTGTGCAACAAGGAAGTGAATTGTCTCCAGTTATGTCTGTGATTCTTCGAGAGTTCAAACATTCCTGCAGCTTATTAGCCTGAAGCCATTATCATTGCTTATAGAAATGACAAAGAACAATATGTAGGTCATCAGAAGTAGTACTTTGTAGTTCCAGAAGGGATGCTTGAACAATGTACTATTTATCAAGCATTTTTATGCTCAGAGCTTTCATCTCCATTTGTTCATTATACTAAGTCAGTGATCAGGCTATCATCAAAGACACTTGTTGCACATGAAGGACATAAAGGGTACAAGAAATAAAAGCAGTTAAATAACTTTCCCAGGTTCATGTGGCAGGAAGAAAAGGGATAAAAAAAACACATCTGACTGACTGTGCTGGTCAGACCCTTGTTGACGATCTACCATTCTTGGCAATTACACAATATTTAGAACATTTCAAGTAACATATGCTGAAAAGATGCCCATTAGCTGTGTTACTCTGCATTCAATAGAGACATTGAAATTATTCCTGTTGTTTGAATAGTGTTGGAAAGATGGAATATACACAAAACAATTATCCTGATTTTAAGATCTTCAAAGGCCAAAAAGTTAACACTGGGAAATCACTATGCAGCAATGCAAGAAAAAGCTACTTCTTAAAAGTTGGAAAAGTAAAGGGTTAAACTTATTTGAATTTAGAAGTTCAAAGGAAAAGTCCTTAGATCTGGGACACAGAGCCTTATTTGCCTAGCATCTTGTTCAAGAGGTCAAAGAAGGAACTCAAGTATTTATGAAAAGATAAATGTGTTTGGAAAAGCTAGCCCTCAGAACCTAGAGCAAAGGGGATCAGGCTATGTTCAAAGCTAAAGACAATAACTTAAAATCAACATTATCACTAAGGCTGTACTTCCTTCCCAGAACTCAGATGCCCTTCTGGCAGTTTTTAGGAATTCATTAGTGTGATTCCACCAATCACCACCATTACTGAAACAAACTAATATCAGGAGCTATTATTAAGTACCTGTTCTCTGGTTGTCAGAATTTACTATAAAAATCAGAACTTAACTGATATGATATATAATTCACGTTAGATTTTATTTATAAAATGATAGTTAATTTTCGTTTGCATTTCAAAATTCTTGCAGGAGGGTTGGCATTTTTATCATCAATCCATGCCTATAGTTCCTCTAATGCAAACTTACATAAAATATTTACTTATGTATAATTATACCATAGAAGCTTATTCTAATACCAAGCTTGTTTACGAGGCTTCTACAGTTGTCTTAGATCTAGATAGGAAGCTTAATCACAATGAGATTATTCACACTCTAAATGACAGTTCATCTTTTATTTAACATGTCATACTACTTTTAATGAACTTTGTCAGATTAGCCTTCCAAATGTTTACAAGCCTCTTTAGTAAAATAGTCTCCCTAAAAGGTCCCTCTTGCCTCTTTGCTGTCAGCCTTTCTTGCTGACTACCTCCAGGGGCAGCCATCATTTCATTCTTTGCTAGTGTAGATTTGCTTACATTCATCTGGTTTGCATGATATCCATGTATGCACCCTATGGATGAACTATATTGTGTTTGGCTTGTCTCATGCAGCAGAATGACTGAGTTTTATCCATATTGTCTTGTGCATCAGAAATTGCATCACCTTAATTCTGAGTAATTCTTAATTATATGGATCATCTACTCTAGTGCTGGAGAACTCTTGTTTTTTTGACTATTATGAATAAAGTCACTCTGAACATTGATTAAGTACAAGCCTTCAGGTGAATATATTTTTTTTAAGTTATTTTGGGGAAAAATCAACTTTACTTTTTACAAAATTGCTGTTTTGGGTCATCAGTTATAGCAACAAAACCAATATCCAAACACTTGAGTTACAATCATGAAAGCTAAACCTGATCAACCACTTATGAAAGTATTAGCAATTCAGTTCTATCTTATTGGCATTTCTCTTGGTCATCTTTGTCTACTTTAGCATATTTAATGTGTTCAGACAAGTACAGAAGTTTTTATGTATAACAGGAGAGCTCAACAAAAATAAAACAGGTTTAGTTTCTCAGTGATGTTTCAGAAAGTCTTATGGGATTTGAATGCAATCTCTATATTTACTCTGTGTAGTGTAGACGTTTTTAAAATGGTGACTTTGGCGTGTTGATTTTCTAACCTTAGCAAAGCTATGTAAAAAGAATATCTCATAAATTGATACTCAATAATAAATGCTGTTTTGAATAAAAAGCACCTATGCGGGCAGCAGGGCACAGTGTAACTGAACCACAACCCTCCAAACTGAGTCATTTCTCCTGGGTTTACTGCCCTATTTAGTGGCAACCCCGGAGCTTCTGCTGTGTTTTCTGGCAAGCAATTAAAACTTCTCTCACGACCCTAACCCTAGTGTATGAGAAAGTTGTCTTTTTATTTGTCTGCATGACTACTGATGAAGACCATAAAATGTAAGTTTTCTAAAAAGGAGAAAAAAGGGAGTTTTTACTCAATGTTTAAAAAAAAGAGAGAGAGAAGGGAAATTAGGAGCTGACATAAGCAAGACCATGCTCACAAGAAAATCTAATAATTCTCTTGTACTTCCTCAAGCTTCCTAGAAGTTGGTTTCAGCCATGTCACCAGTGCATGGTGACCCTGTCATTTGGGACCGAGGGATTGGGAATCTTGTGCACTTCCAGTGTTTCTCTTTTCTCCTTAAGCAGTGCCTGCAGGGGTCACAGGATGACATGACAAAATAGCAAAATGCCATCATCAAAATAACCAAATTGCCAAATGCATGTAGGATTGTCATGAGTGAGAGCTAGCCCCCAGTTCTCTCTAACTTGTGCTATTTTGTGGTTTGAATGTTACAGCAACCCACATTAATCATTTTAATTGAATTATAAACTTTCCTAACAAGCTCAATGACTGTTGCTCATGATTCATTCTTAAGAGTATTTAACCTTGTTTATGGCCAAAAGAAGAGTTTGCTAACAGCAAACAACAGGTTGGAGAAATATTGAATTTTTAAGTACCACCACAAATTTAGATGGCCTGAAGAGAGTAATTGTAACTGAAGATAATCCTGAATTCAAAGATCAAGGCAAAAAATAAACTCCCCATTTAAGAAGACATTTAGATATAGATCATGCTGCTAGTGTCAAGTTTTGTGACCTTGAACTTGTAATAATCCACAAGGATATGTAACACGAACAAATAAGAAAAACATCCGTACTACCAAAATTCATTTATGCAGCAATATCAGTTGATTGCTTCTAAGTGCTCAAAATATTCTTGCAGATATGTTTAGCCATTATTCTTAATTCATAATATAAACCAGTACTATATTTCACAAAAGTCTTTGAGTAGAGTTATCACATTTAAATGGAACTCTCAAAATAGTTCAAATGTATACAGAGAAGGAATTATTTCTTAAACCTGAAGAGTATTATCAATGCTGCTGAATTACTTTGAGTAAAAAAATTGCTTTTGAGAACTAAGTGATCAGTGATGGGTGAAAGAAAATTTTAATGTCATATTTTGCTAATTACTAAAAAAAGACTATTCCTTGGGGTGTTACACTAAGTTCTCTTCAATAATAAAAGGAAATTACTATTGTTTCTTCATACTTATAGTAATTGGTGTATCTGTAGTAGCTGAATTTATGTATCCCAAAGGAATTGACCTTAAATCCCAAGTGAGTACACAGAGTTAGAGTTTAGCCTAATTTTTAATTCATTTTGAAAGTGAATGTGCAGGAAATAGTTAGCAGAACTGCTGTCATCAGAATATCCATTTTAGGAGATTGACCCAGAGGTATCTGGGGACCTGGATTTCAGGAGGGTGCTCACCATTTGCATCTGTGTGCTGACACTACTTTCCTGTTTTGAGCATGGAATTTCGGTGCACGCTAACAGGCAGAGGATGCTTGTACAGTCAGCTCCCCCAGGGTAAACCCTGGGTACTGAGTGTCCATTGAGCTTCTCATGAAGACATTGCCCAGCGTGACCCTCAGCACAGTACCAAGGAATGAAGGGCATCTTATGTGGATCCACGGGGAGGAGAATCTTGGAAACATGTGCCTGGTATCCACCTGATTTGGTCTTGTGTGCCTTTGCCCTTTCTAAGTCTTCTTTGTGTCCTTTCACTGTCGTAAATCATAACTGTGTGAACTTTTGAGTTCCACATGTCTTCGTAATGAGTCATCATGGGAAGGGGTGGTCTTGAGGCCTCCATCACACAATGAATTTTAGGTTCTCAGTATTAAACATCAGGAGTTCTGCAATATACACTGATTTTTAAATTTTGGTGTTTTAATTATAACTGAAATTACTAAAATTATGCTCATGCATTTGGATACTTTTCTGTGAGCATATTTTACAGATGTAGGGCCACCATGCTAATGCTATATACCTGCTCAGCTGGAAAGAGGAGGAGGCGCTATAGAAAAGGAAAAAAATTTCTCCTAAAGATATAGTGGTTTCTCAGAAAACAGGAATACATGGCTAGGCAATGTGGCCAACACCTATAATCCCAGCTACTTGGGAGACAGAGAACATTGGGAGCACAGTTGTTCGAGGTCAGCCCATGAAAAAAGTTTGCAAGACCCCATCTGAACAAATAAGCTGGTGTGTTGGCACAGGTCTGTGATCCCAGATGTCCAGAGGTCAGCGACAGGAGGATCACCGTCCAAGGCCAACCCTGGGCCAAAACATGAGATTCCGATCTGAAAAATCTCTAATGCAATAAATAAATAAATAAATAAATAAATAAATAAATAAAACAAAACCTACAAAACAAAGGGCTGTGAGCATGACTCAAGTGGTGGAGAACCTTTCTCACAGGCTCAAAACCCTGGTTCAAATCCCAGTACCACCAAACAAAACAAAATATGCACAAAATAACGAACTGGAGTCATGGATAGGCCTAACTTAGTAATCTTCTTTCAAATAAGCATAAATATTTTCTTTCATGTAGCAATTTGTTATTTTATAATTCTAGAAGCAGTTGGTCTACCGAAAAGTATTTTTAAATAATGTGACCATATAGCCTAATTTGTAATTCATTTTGAACGTGAACATGAAGACACTTGCAATTTTCAGACTTCGATTTTGCTCTCTTCACCTTTTCCCTCACTTTCCATATTGGTGCTCAACTTCATAACTGCACTCAATTCCTCTTCATTTCCACTGACTAACTTCAAATGAAGAGACATTAATTTGGGTCTGAAGTATGGTTTACAAATTTGAAATGACCATTATGTGACTGAGAGATTAAATCTATTATTATAAAAGAATTAACAAAAAGTTTAGTTATAATTTATCTCTATAACCATGTTTTTAGAAGAAATATACCAAACACCAGCTAACATGGTTTCCCCAAATCTCACTACCATACATCCTATTTCTTATAAATTTTAATTTTTTAAAATTATATGTCATGTACATATTAATTAAATTTCAGCTACCAAGTATCATTAGTGGAAAACCTTGAAACTGTCTCTTTTATATCCCTCGAAATCAAATTAGTTGAATCAAATAACATTTCACAATGAGATTTCAACTTCTATTGTACATATTTCAGCAGACTTGTTGGCCATAGGAAATAAGGCGGAAGTGTGCTCATGCAGAGTGGTACACTTTGAGAGCAAGAGCACGTCATGCACAGTATGCCAGTCTCTTAGGAGAGTACGGTGTGCAAAGTGGTGTGGCTGGTGGGAACAACCTTTCTGGTGTTAATTATTGGACTTGTCTGTTAAGTTATATTTAATTTCCTATTGGACAAAATGAGCATAAAGATGATGTCTCTTCTTCATATTTACTTGGTCAAATCATTAGCAGTATCTCAGAAAACATTCACATCAACCAGGAAATCTTAAAGATAAAAGTTTTGTAACTACATTAACTAAGGAAAATAATTCATAATTTAAACAATCGTGCATAAAAATGTGCTCAGTAATTTATGTTTTCTAAATTTTTACTTATCTTTATGTTGCACAGTTGTAATAGAGAATACAATTGCTGTCATTTAATTTTCTTACAAGTTATTTCAGTTTTTCATATTTCATTGCATTGTATCTATTTTACATTTTATAATGATCTCTAAAATGTTGTCTGATTAGCATACGTTATATGATTTTGATTTTAATTGTTCTGGACAGGATTATTGAGTTTCCTTTCCCGAGTGCTAACTGAATAAGCCTTTTAAAGTATTTGACATCCTTTTAAGTGAATCAGTACTCAGCAGTTGAAACAAATAATTTCCCTGGGTATTTTTATCAAAATTGTACTTAGGTGAAAGCCAATAATTTCCTTAAGCATACTGATCAAAATCCTAGTCAAAGTGCATTAAATCCTCATTTGTCAGTATTTAATACATTTGAGTAGGATGTTAACTGACAAATGAAGATTTAATATGTTTTTATACTAGAGTATTATTTTTTCTATTTTATTACTTGTTTGCACATTATAACAGAAAAGTGACACCATGCCTAGGAAAATAAGAAGGAATGAATAGTATCCATTTATCCTGTTTTGATCATTTCACAAAATGAATATTATTTTCTGGCTCTAGAAGACCACCATTCTCACCAGTAACAACTAGAACTCTAAAAGTAATTTCCTAATGTGTGGAAAGGCAGGAGAAAGCCACCCAAACTCACTAAGGGAAAGGTTCATAGTGCAGATAGAAGGGAGGCACGGGAGGCAAGTCCCAGCTTCAGCATCACTTTTGCCCTTGAGGTAACTGGCAACCATCTGCAGTAGCTACAGTTCTGAGTACAGCATTCTGAAGTCTCAAGAGTCTGTGGTAGCAGTGGGAATAAAAGATACAATTTCTCCAAGGAAACTGCCTTGGGAAAAACACAGACTTTCATTTTGGATCCAAAAATTCCTGAGCAATGTAAGAATAGAAGTGAACCTGGATAGGCCAGTTTCATAAACATTCGTAGCTAGGTTTAATCTTCATTTTCATTTTTGTTAGCATATATTCATTGTATAAGGGGATTCGTTGTACCAATTTCTAATAACAAAGGAAAGGTTTGCAAGGCTCAGTAATGGTACACACAGAAAATACAATACAAATCACACTAGGATATCATAGAAAAATTGTTAAAATTTAAGACAAAGAGTCTGAAAAGGTACCGAGGGGCTGGGGTGTTTTGATTAACGTACATTTTGTGAAACCTAAGTAAAATATCCACCATCTTAAATACTTCCTGTTTTGTTAACTCTTAAATCTGTATTTAAGATCTCTTGTGGCATTTTCATGTATATACATCATTATTGCCTGTTGTCCCCATACTGTTCAGTGGATTTCTAGATCCATTTTTTCCATCTGACATATTTTACCTTTGACCAACATCTCCCCCTTGGACCCCCAAGCCAGGCTCTGGCAACCCTCACTCTACTCTCTGCTTCTATGTATTCAAGTTTTTAAGATTTCATATGTAAATGAGAGCACGCAGTGCTTGCTTTTTGGTATCCGGCTTTCTTGCTGAGCGTAACATTCAACAGTTTCATCCTTTTTGTTGTAATGACAGTTTCTTTCCTTGAAAGCTGAACAGTATCCCGTTGTGTATATGTACCGCATTTTCTGCATCAATTTCTCTGTTGATGGATGGAGTCTCGATGATGCCATCTCATGCCGGTAGTTGATAGTACAAATGTCTCTCCACCATATCAAATTCATTTCCTGCCGAGGTGTACCCAGGAGCATTATTGCTGGATCATATAGGAACTGTACTTTTATTTATTTGAGGAAAGTAGAAGCTGTTTTCTTCAGACAGATGAAAAATTATTCTAACTGGAGGACTGGGTACACATAAAGAAAATAGAGATCCTGACCTAAAGGAGCTAGATTGATTCTTCTTAATGAATTAAATATGATCATAATGATAAAATCTTGGAAAAGTGAATGTACATAAGATCAAAAAAGTGTGCCATCATTGAGCGATAAACTAAGGGTTGGTTGGGAGAATAAAATATGAATTCTTCTAAGTTTCCTGCCATTTCCAGAATGTTGAAAGCTGTATATTAACCTTCAGTACATCGACAAAACATTTTGAAATTTCCAGATGGAACACCAAAATTAGTAACCTGAAATATAATATAGCAACACAATAACATCTAATAAATTATAATTATTTTTAAAAGGAGGAAAGAAAACAAAGGAATGCAGATATTAATATCAAATATTAATGTTATGGTTTTCAGCTTTGTTTTCCTATTCTTTATCTGTCTGTGCAATTTTTCACATTGTATTTATTTTAAGTAGCAATTTGTCTTTTATTTAATCCAATACTTCGGTCTTTGCTTTTTATTAAAATGTCTGAAAAAGTTTCATCCTTTAATTTTTTATTTCCATAGAAGTCAATGAATTTTTTGTCAGGATTTAACTGTCTGAGTTACAATCCTATCATTTGAAAAAAAGGGGGGCACTAAAAGGTTAGAAATGTGTGTTATACTTTGGGACAAGTATTGCTGTGTTTGTTATGCATAGCCAGATTGTTTTTCAATTGAATGCAACTGAACAGAGTTTAGTCTACTTATTCCGGCATATCATCATTGAGAGACAAAGATTTCTCGGTAACCTTGTCTTACAGATTTTAATTGTTGGTACAAAACAAAATGATCCATTTAGGATTCTAGAAATATTTTAAGCTTTTAGTTTAATTCTCAGAGCCTAGCGAAGTTTCAAATGGTGGGCCAGAGGCGTTGTTCAAGTGGCAGAATGCCTATCCAGCAAGTGTGAGACCTGAGTCCAAACCCCACTAGCAACCTCCTCCAAAAAAGCTTCAGATATTATTTTTAATTTATGTAAAAACTTCCAGTAATCAACTTCAAACCCATTTTTGAATAAGTAAATTGTTACAAAAGACATGTCAAACTTTCTTTAACTTAGGTTCTGTCTTTAATTCTGCTAGGTTCTCAATACTCAAGTACAATCTCTTTTTCTCTTCTGTTGGATCCTTTCTCTCTGTTCTTGTGTCTGCTTACCCCTTAGCCCATTCACAACCCTCCCTTTGATCCTAAAGCCAAGTGTATGTGTCCTAGAGTCCAGGGCTCTGAGTCCTGCTGACCCTGAAGGAACCACAGCTCTTTGATTTTCTCTTTCCTTTTCTTTTCTTTTTTACATATTGGGAGTAACATTTTCTCTTCCTAATTCATGGGCTTATTATGCAGCTCAAATTATGCATTTGTGCCCTGTCTCTTAATCACATTAAAAGTGGCAGCAAAAGGGCAGGGGTAATTTATTCCAACTCTGTCACAGCACACTTACACTGTCATGGATTTGTTGAATTTTAATTCTTCAATTAACATGTGAAGCACCTGAGGATCAAAAAGAGCATAGGATTAAATTAATTAAATAACTCAGTGATGCTTTCAATACCAAAACATTATTATCCTTTAAATAGAAATGAATTTCCGCATGCCTTTAAAACATCACAAATATCTTCATACATTAGGAAAAGTACAAAGGATAATTAATGGAATGAAAATTAATAAAATTAATAACTATGAAGGTTCATGCAAGCCTAGAAAAGGATATGGAACCCATAGGAGAAACTGTTTGTTAAAATGAGGGGGGTTCACCAGACACTTGAGGCCTGCCACAAGCTACTCCATGTTACACTTGCACTTCCTATAATCCTGAAATGAAAGCCTCCCAAACAAGTGGTTCAGTGTTTGAATGTTTGGTGTTATTGTGCTGAACTAGCTCTTAAGTGAGTCTATGTTATTACTAGAAAAAGGAAACTTTTCTCTTTCAGTGACTGCCAGCTAAACAATTTGTGATCAATGAAAGAATCATTTCTCACTCCACTTTATATTTTCTACTCTATGTAGAAATTTACATGGGCCTTTATGTTTTATTAAAAGGGGGATTTTTTATGGGCAGTAGAAGCTATATTACTACTTACAATTTATAAAATAACCAGTATTAAAGATATATAATTACAATTAAAAGTAAGTATTTCTATACTATCTTTATAATTTCAATAGTAGAAGATTTTTGTTTGAGGGATTTGAAAAGAAAGTACTTAGAGGGATCAATATTTCCTTACACTCTGACAATTCAATTTATTGTAATTTTGAAATTTCCACCAGTAAGTGATGGAGTATAATGTGTCATGGGTTTCTAATATTTACCAAGGGAAAAAAAAAGTCTGTAAGACACTTGTTCCTTGTCCCACGGCACACCTGTCTTGCTCTGCTTCCTGCAGAGTTTCAGACCAGGAAATCTTTCTCTGAATTTTCATACATTTAACTCCTTTGTCTTGCTTCTGTCTCTAGACTAGTGTCTCTGTAGCTTACTTAACACACACAGTGGTTCTCAGAGCGCTGGGGGTTTGGTATGCATTTTTTAAGTTATAATTTTAAGTTTTAAATGTACTAAAAACATTGAGGACTCTAAAAATAAGTAAACATGCTGACCATGTTAGACTAGCGCTACTTTCAGGGAATTGTGCTGAAAACACAGTTTTAATAGATACTAGTGAGCTACAGTTTGTCATTGTGTCACTTCATTGTCTACTATTCCTGACTGCTTTTTGACAAAGGTCCCTTGTCTACTCTTAGATGATTAGAGCTTTGCTAGACATTGAAAGACACATACATGAGAATTAAAGGACTTGTACTTGACCTGTTCAGATGAACAGTTTTATTACCACAGGTTTGCTTTGACTTCTGTTTAGTGTTGTACCAAACTTCATCAGTTCTTGTAAAACACTGCAAAAATTGAGAATTTCTATAATGTCAGAAGAAACAGAATTTTTCCTTTGCTTATTATTTTTTAATTATATATCCTCACCAAATGGATGGAAATTTTCCATTTCAGGGACCCTGCTAACCAAAAATATCTTGCCTTCTTTATTTTTCCTAGATATTACTAGAAATCTAATGCCTCATTCTTTGTTTGGATTTCAAATACTCAATAGAAAGATTTTATGTGAGTGCATGTATGGATTGTAGCATAAAATGGAAGATAAGTACTATATGTTCTTTATATATACTCTGTTTAATTAGGGATGAAGTTACATACAGAGACACTGCTTTCCAAATTTTTGAGTGTGTAACCTCTGTGTTTTGGGGACTCCAGGCTAAAGCAACTCATTTTAAAAAAGGAAAATTTGTTTTATGTGTCTTGCTTTAATCATAAAATTAGTGAGAATGGTCCACTTTAACACACTCTATTACTCATTACACATAAATCTATTTCCTCTTTCCAATGAATTTGAGAAGAATTCAACACTTATTTTCAGTACTGGTAAGATCAGATATCATGCTAAGCCTATGCTCATTTCTGTTGGTGAGATGGGTCTCCTGTAAGCAATAAATTGTTGGTTCTTCCTTTTTAATCCATTTTGTCAAGCGGTGCCTTTTGATGGGTGAATTAAATCCATTAACATTAAGTGTTAGTACTGATAGATATGTGGTGATTCCTGTCATTTAGTTGTCTTAGTTGTTTGAAGGTTTGATTGTGTGTACCTAAGTTGAGGTTACTCTCTCCTGTCTTGCTTTTTCTTTTCCTATAGTTTGGTGCTGCCTGTCTTTTCATGGGTAAGTTGGGTTTCACTTTCTGTGTGCAGAATCCCTTGAAAAATCTTTTGTAGTGGTGGCTTCGTGGTCAAATATTGTTTTATTTTCTGCTTATTATGGGAGAAAATATTTGCCAGCTATACATCAGACAAAGGACTGATAACCAGAATATATAGGGAACTTAAAAAACTAAATTCTCCCAAAACTAATGAACCAATAAAGAAATGGGCAAGTGAACTAAACAGAACTTTCTCAAAAGAAGAAATTCAAATGACCAAAAAACACATGAAAAAATGCTCACCATCTCTAGCCATAAAGGAAATGCAAATTAAAACCACGCTAAGATTCCACTCACCACTGTTACAATAGCCATCATCAGCAACACCACTAACTACAGGTGTTGGCGAGGATGTGGGGAAAAAGGAACACTCTTACACTGTTGGTGGGAATGTAGACTAGTACAACCACTCTGGAAAAAAATTTGGAGGCTACTTAAAAAGCTAGACGTTGATCTACCATTTGATCCAGCAATACAGTCTTTTGGATATACCCAAAAGACTGTGACACAGGTTACTCCAGAGGCACTTGCACACCCATGTTTATTGCGGCACTATTCACAATAGCCAAGTTATGGAAACAGCCAAGATGCCCCACCACTGACGAATGGATTAAGAAAATGTGGTATCTATACACAATGGTATTTGATGCAGCCATGAAGAAGAACGAAATGTTATCATTCACTGGTAAATGGATGGAATTGGAGAACATCATTCTGAGTGAGGTTAGCCTGGCCCAAAACACCAAATATCATTATGTTCTCCCTCATATGTGGACATTAGATCCAGGGCAAACACAACAATGGGATTGGACTTTGAGCACATGACAAAAGCGAGAGCACACAAGGGAGGGGTGAGGATAGGTAAGACACCTAAAAAATTAGCTAGCATTTGTTGCCCTTAACGCAGAGAAACTAAAGCAGATACCTTAAAAGCAACTGAGGCCAATAGGAAAAGGAGAGCAGGAACTAGAGAAAAGGTGAGATCAAAAAGAATTAACCTAGAAGGTAACACCCACGCACAGGAAATCAATGTGAGTCAATGCCCTGTATAGCTACCCTTATCTCAACCAGCAAAAACACTTGTTCCTTCCTATTATTGCTTATACTCTCTCTACAACAAAATTAGAAATAAGGGCAAAATAGTTTCTGCTGGGTACTGAGGGGGTAGGGGGCAGAGGGAGGGGACAGAGTGGGTGGTAAGGGAGGGGGTGGGGGCAGGGGGGAGAAATGACCCAAGCCTTGTATGCACATATGAATAATAAAACAAATAAAAAAAAGATCAGATATCATTAAAATGACTATCATTAATTTGTAAAAGTCTGATTTCAGTTGAATCAATCTTTCATTTGTTGCACTTATTTCATGGTGGGTTTACTTATTTAATTTGAAATTAATTTAATGGAAATTTTAAGCCCATTAAACTATGTTACAATCTAGTACTGAATAAACATCCATGAGGAAGCCTATAATTAATCGTTAATAATTCAAAATGATTCATAAACACTTATTACAAGAAACTAGCCTTATCTTCTTGCTTTCAAAAAACTAACAGAATTGTTTCTTCTACTTGTAGTGTTTTAAACTGATATAGAAGAGGAATCGAAATCCTTATTATAAACAAAGGCTCTTGATTAGGTACAATGTACTATATTCACAGTCCTGAATATACACTAAACTTTATATTTGTTCAATGAAGATAATATTAAAATACCTTAAAAATAAGTCCTTGAACTCCTTAATCTGAGTGAAATATTATTTTTATCATCAAAGCTAAGAATGTTTTGACCTCATAATAAATATGAAAATATTAATAGTAAGCAATGGGCATTTGTCAACTTGTTGGAGCAGCAGGTGGAGAGGTGGTCTCACTGAGATGGAGAATTTTGGTAGTTACGAAGAGCTGTTTCTGGGTAGATTTTGTGTGCTAATGAGGAGCTCAACCTGAAATCCTCCCTCAGCTGTCTCTGAAACCACCACACACTGAGCTCTTCAGGGGCCCTCACTGAATGGCTGACATTGGAAAGCTCCTTCTTATTTTTATCATGCCCCACTCAGTCGAGTGTGTGAGTTCTTGCAGCCAGATCCCCTGCCACTGACCACAGTGCAGTGTCATCCTGTCCCCTGTCATCCCTAGTGACAGGCACAAAGTAGAAAGTGGAGCAGAAGCAACGAAAATTAACTTTCATTCAGTAGCTAGCCAAGAGATTGGAGTGGGGTGGAGTTGAAGCAGGTGAGAGTTTATTAGCCATTTCTTGCTAGTATTGATCATAAAATAGCAAAAACTTACTTCACACCTGTGATATATGCTAGACAATGTTTTGAGTGAATTTTTTAACTCATGTAATAACCATAACAACTTTATGAGATAGGCACCATTACTGCATTTTAGATAAAGAAGCTAAAGTGCAGAGGTGTTAATTAACTTGTCTAAAAATATGTGTATGTATATATATAACATATACATGTATATATCCCCTACCTTACTAAAAGATTTACCTTCTATAAATTTTGCTCCATGTGATCAGTACTTATCAAACATCTTATGTATTATTTTGTTTTGATTATCTGTATATCAATGAAAATTAAAATTATATACCAATGGAGAGAAAAATTATAATAATAGTTTAGAATCACAGGACATTTTATATTTCATTTGCATACTTGCAATAAATACTATGACCAGTAGAATAATGTACAAATTTAACAGCATATCATGTAAGGGTGAAATGCTGGCAGGGGAGAGAAAAGGCAATCAGGAATTGAAACTGAAAATGTGATATAAAATTTCTGAAAGTTGAAGAAGAGATTTTTCTCCTACATATTTTCTCCTAGAAGGACTCTGGTGGGTATTGAATGACACTAACGTTTATAATCTATGGCTTATATGTGAGGCAAAATAGTTGTGGTTCATAATGATGATATTTGTAACTTTGCAAAATCCATCATTGCCTGCTATTTTACTTTGTGACAGAAAACGTAAGATGCCAATGTAAATATGACTGGAAACACATAGCTTTCCAAAAGCATTAGCAAAGTAATTTGAAAGTCACAATTACAGAAGACTGAGAAGACAGTTTTCTCCATATATTAAGACTCTTGGCATGGCCTGTGTGATGCCGGAGCACATAATACAAAGGTCCCCTTTCCTTCCAAAACCCAGATAGTTGTCCTCCTGCTTCCTCCATCACATTGAGGCAAACGAGGTGACTCCAGGTTTGACGTCATCTAAGTAAAGGTCACAACTGACCAATCCAGTGGCTACTAGGGAAAATCCAAGGCTCATGAGTTGCGCGAAGTTAAGTCTTTGACAGCAGGTGTGACAATTAACCACAATATTCCCATTACAAATGGTCGTATAACCAAATATGTCAGAGACATCTGTCATCACAAAATGTGTCTTGAGTCCTTCCAGCTTCCCTGGAATAATGCACAGGACACTGCTCCTGGGACATTTCAGCAAATGATGTTTCACAAAAAGACGCAAGAGAATTGTTCTCCGTTTCATGTTCACTTCACTTCAACAGTTGTAAGTAACTTATGGAAAGCATTTGGCAGTGCATCTTCTACAGTCATTAAGAGGTTTGTCATGTCTCTGGCCTGGCAATCTGCCAGAAGTGTATTCTGAGTTCACTGGATTTAAAACAGTTGTATAGAAAGACTGACCCATCCCTCAGGACAACAGACAACTGACTGGCCACCGACCACCGACGTGTGAGTGTACACAGTTTGAGAATGAAAGACTCCTGGTGGCTGCTTTTTCACAGAGTGTCACAAGCCCACCCATTCTAACATGGACTGTTTTCCCAACCTGTAAGGTACATTCCTAAAAAACCGAATGGTCCACGTGCAGAACTGCAGAAGTAAGTGTTTATCTGTCCCATGCCTGGACAGACAGCTTCTTTTCTTATTTTGTCACCAGACCAGTAGCCCCATGGCTTGTGTTTATTCTTTCCTATGAAAAAAGTCTCAAGTTAATTTGAATAGAGATGCCTCTTCATAGACACAGCTAACTCTAGGTGCTCTGAAATCCTTTTCCAAAGTATTGTTTCACATCCTCCTAAGGAAGGACCAAATGGACAAAAATAAAGATATTAAAAGTTTAACTTGTGATATGTTTATACATAAGTGTTTGAGTGATTCTTTAAAATTTACATACTCATGGAAAAAGTCCTGGCTCAATTACATTAGTGACTATTAGCATTTATGAGTCAGTGTGGAAGCCTCACATCTATTTGCATTGTTTAAGAGAAAACACATTTGATTTTCAGAACAAATACAATCTTTCAGAGACAAGACATTTGAGAGTTTGGACATTTCTGTTGTCAAGTGAAAGCCTTCCCAAATCCTCAAATCAACCCCATGCCCAGGAATCAGAAGACTGCACAGCACTGGAAAGGTTTCCTCTTACTCTATCTAATCATATTGTATCTTTTTTCCTCTACACAGTCCTCTCCTTTCCTCTTCTTCATCACACTTAACAGTATCTGACCCTTTCAATCTTTATTGCTAAATGTCTAAACTCTACAAGGCAAGAACTCTGTTCATCCATAGAGGCATCCCTAGTTCTTAAAATACGACTTAGAAATAGTAACTGTTCAATAAACGTTTATCAACTAGATGAATTAGTACAGCCATTATTTTAATATTATCTTGCTATTAATCGTAACTATATATTTTTTCAATATATGATTTTTCACTGGGGACAGGAATAATGTAGGCCAAATTCTCTAGTTTGAACATCAATGACTCCAAAAGTTCTACACTATCAGAAACCTGATCATTCTTACACAATGAAAATTAAAGACCCCGTCTTATTGGAATTTAGCGTAGTCACCCATTTTCCCTTTAATTTGGAGCACTGCAAAACAGAAACTTAAGTCATATTTATTTATTTCTATATCATCCTCATCCTTTCCTTTTAATGTTCAACATTTGAAAATAGAAAATAAAAGTACAGAATTCTACATGAAAGTACAGGGGAAAACAATGTTCCAAAATAAATCTCAATTTGGAACAATCAACAGGAAAGTCAACAAAGCACAGATCTGTGAAAAGAACTGGCCTGGAGACACCACAGAGAAAAATGCTTCTACAATATTCTGACAGGACAGTCAGAGAACACCAAGAAAAAGAAAGGAGCAATTCCAGAGAGCAGAGGGCCAGGCCAGGCACCAGGGGCGCCAGAAGGAGGGAGCAGAGACTGCCCTGCAGAGACACTGGGGAACACATAAATCATGAGCTCATTTAGAAATAAGACCACCAAAACCCATCACAGTCAAGGGAGTCAAGAGAGAATCAAAAAATGAACATTGTGTTCATAGCTCTCCAGGATGAGCAAAATTAAACCTATTTTAAAGTAAAACAGACAAAAATAAAGGCATGAGCTTTCTGGTTTCATGTCAGTGAGGAGCAGAAGGAGATTAACTTTCATTTCCTTCTAACATGGGCTGTGTGAAACTTGGCGCTTGGGTTCTCATCTTCCTAGTTTCCACTGTGTTTTATTTTTTCTTCAAGAATATCATTAGTGCCTTATCTGGGAAGCAATTAAAATGAGAGGAATATAGTGCCAGGAATATCACCTCTGTCGTTCCCAGTTTTGTACCTCACCAAAGACTTGTCAAAGAATTTGATGGACAGGTCAGGCCAGCAAGGATAAAGGTCAGGGGTGAGAACTCTTGAGCTAGAATCTTCCACTCTGTGCCAGAAGCACAAAGATGGGCAAAATAATACATGGAAGAGTATTATTCACAGGTATTAATTAGGAAGTCCCCTTAATTTTGATAAGACAACATAAAATAATCATTCCCTTCCTACAAAAATACCATTTTTGGTTTCCACAGGGTGAGCCCAAACCTTTACAAACTATAATCCACTGCCTTCCACAAATAAGTTATATGCACCTTCATTCATCAATTGTATTTCCTTAGTGACTATGCACTCTTCTCTTTGACAGATCCTTTAATTAAACTTAAATAGTGTTTTAATGGCAGATGCAGCAAGTTTGACTAACAATATTTATTCTCAGTTTCATGTGACTTGAGAATTTTGTTATCTGCAAAAGAATTATTTGAAATTGCTGTTATATTCTTTCATTCCTAAGCTAGTAGCAATCACACCCCATTGATGCACCAAATAAAGTAGATTCATGCAAGAAAAGTTCACATAGTCTCCAGAACTTGTGCAGGTCCTCCAGGCATGTTCTCATGTATGAAGCACTCCTCTGCGGAGCGTATGGGAAAATTCAATACAGTCAACAGCTGAATAATCTGCCAGTCATAATTTACTTTTGTTTGAAATTTTTAAAAAACTTGTGTAAAGATCAAAACATTTTTAATCAAAACTACTGTTAGATATGATATAGGTAACAATTCAACTAGCTTAAACTTTGGAATTAATACTGAAGAAATAATTTTGCTAGCAAAATAGAAGTTCAAAGAATTATTACAGATATTTTGAAAGAGGTGCCTAAGAGTGAGACGGTAAGTGAGAACACAGAATGTCTTTGGTTATTACATTTTATTAGATCTAGATGATTAATGTTGACTTTTGTTGTTCTTTATAATCTCCCTCAACGCCACACTAATATCCACTTGCAATAAAGTTTGAACTAATAATGAAATATATCACCAGAGGAAACAAGGCCTGAGGGGATTCTATATTATTAGTGCAAATAATATTATAATCTGATGCTGGGTTTATAGGGTTGTATTTATTTAAGCATTAAGTTTCAGAATTAATACAATAAAATGGTGGCTTAAATCTATGGAGAAAAGTCAGATTATTCAATAAATGTTGTAATAATTAAGCAGCCATTTAGTGAAGAACCATGATGAATCATAAGTTTACAGCTCTTAGCAAAATAAATTCTACATAGATCAATTATACAAATAAACTAAAATAAAGCATGAAATACTAGAAGAAAATATGTATTACGGAAAAGGTTAGGAGGTAGAAGATATTTGTAAAAATGAAATAAGAATCATTTTTTTAAAAAGACCAATAAATGTCATTACCTGAAATGTCACACTTTGTTATGATGGTACTGGGGTTTTGAACTCTCAGAGCTTTGTGCTTGGTAGGCAGATGCTGTACAGCTTTAGCCATGTCTCCAGCCCTTTTTGCTCTTACTATTTTGGAGATAGGGTCTTTCTTTTCGTCCAGACTGGCCTGGGTGAATCTCAGTCTCCTGTGTAGCATGGGATGAAAGGCACCACGCCGAGCAATTGGCTCAGATGGGCTCTTGCTAACATTTGCACAGATTGGCCAATAACCTTGATCTCTGGATCTCAGTCTCTCAAGCGAGAATTAGAAGTATGAACCCACCAGCACATGGCCAACAATTTTTTGCATAGCAAGGATTACCACAACTACAAAAAATAAAGAGGAAAACCATTTGCGACAAATATAACATTGTAAGGTTTTATATTCCTAAAAAGCAATAATGACAATTATAGAAGATAAATGGGTCAATGGGAAATTAAACAGAAGGAATTCCAGAGTTCTCTGAATACAGAAATGAGTTCAATAAAAACACAGTATTATAAACATCAGAAGAAGAAAGAAGACCAAGAGGACAGTAGGATGCCACTTTTACACAAAAAATGGCAAAGATCAAAATGTTTTATAACTTCTGTTAAAGTGCGAGGAAAGAGACATTTTCAAATGTATGTTACTTGCTAAGGGACGTATTATACATACATGTACATACACACATATTATACACACATGCAGATATGTGAACATACTCAGTCACACGCATGCACAGACACAAACACACACACACACACCTGTGCATGCACACACAAACACACACCCCACACAGATGTATATACACACACATGCGTATAAGTGCACACATATGTGCACATATGCATACACACATACACGACATACACATATGTACACTCACTCTCACACACATACACACATGCAACATACATACACACAGACATATGAATACATACACACATACACACACATACATACACACACCATTGAGAAGAACACCAAAAACCACAGAGGTCTGAGAAAGATAAGTATCTATTTCTCCATGTGTCATTGTCTACCTACTGCAGAGAGGGGAGCAATTCACGGCCATGAGATCTCTTCTCTCAGGAGAGACCCTCCCTCAGTGTAGGAAAGGTCAGTCATGCTCTTATATCTGCATTCTCACGGAATGGAGGAATGAAAGACATTTCTCAAGGTTTATGATTCCTTTCCAGACCCTGCACAGGACTTTCCCTACTCTGTGCTAGATAAGTAGTCAAATACAGACAAAAGAGAAAGAGAGCCCCACATGGAGGACAGAAAAAAGCCAGCACAGGAAACATCTGAGGTCCTCCTTTCTTGAGGCTTGGCTTAGCTAGCTATTGGTGCCTGGACAGTGGACTACAGTCTCTGGCAAACACTGCTCCATGACTGTGAACAGACAACATCAACTGACAGACACCATTGACTGACAGACACTATCAAGTGACTATGAATCTCAAAGAGCAAAGTGCTGGTGGAGTGGCTCAAGTGGTAGAGTGCCTGCCTACCAAGCTCAAGACTCTGAGTTCAAACCCCAGTACTGCCAAAACAAAGAAAAATTAAAAATCAAAGAGCAAAGAAAAATTTCATGCAAGGCACATATGACATAGTGGAGGAAGTGACACATGATACCAACATAGACAAACTGACAAAATGTCAGAGTTTATGGAGATTCAAGTATAGGCTCCTTGAAAGATCTCCTGGAAATAATGGTTTCTAAATAATTATAAAGGTTTTCATAAAATACATACTGTGCACTATATACTCTATTGCGTGTATGTCTGTATTTGTTTATGCCTCTTTAGAAAGCATTGATCAAGCAAAACTTCATACATAATACCTTAATAAGTTTTCATAGATTTTAAAACCATGACTCATTAAAACTGAATAATTTAAAATATTCTCAAGTAACCTGATTTTTACAAATTAGAAACCCAATTCTTACTAAGTTCCACAGAAAATAATAAAAACAAATAATTAAAATAACAAACCATCTAGAAAACAATATAAAATTATAAAAAGAAAAAATACAGTCAAAAGATCCACAGACATTGGAAAAACAAAATGATTGTCATTGAAAATTCAGAATTACATATATCATTTGTGCAAGTGATCTGACACATATAGATTTTTATATAACTGATAAATTTTCTTATATACTATTTTTGAAATGCAAAATCACCTAAAAGCTATTGCTTTGAAAAACAAAAACTGATAAAATAGATTTTTTCAAAACCCCTGGGAAAGTTAAGAGTCAAGAAAGGAATGGGCTGGGCCTGGTGACTCATGACTGTAATCCCAGCTACTTGGGAGGAAGAGATCAGGAGGACAATGGTTAAAAGACATCCGAAGCAAAAAGTTGGTGAAACCCCTGTTCAACAATCTGGACATGGTGGATTGTGCCTGTCACTCCAGCTTCCCAGGAGGCATTAGCAGAAGAATCACTGTCCAAGCTGGGCTCAGACAAAAATGCAAGACTGTATCTGAAAAATACCTAAAAAAGCAACAGTGACACCCACCAAAAACTATTTAAAAAAAAGGGGGAGAAAAGAGGGTTAAAAAAGATTAACACAGATGGGTGAATTTGATCAAAGTACATTATGTGCAAGTTGTAAATACCACAATGAAACCCTATTGTATATTTAATTTATGCTGATACAAATTAAAAGAAGTGAATTCAATTTCACTCAAAAAAAAAAAAAAAAAAAGGAAGTGGGAGTAGGGTTGGAGGTGTGCTTGGTTAGGAAGTATAGGGCCCTGAGTTCAAGCCTCAGTACTGCCAGGTGTAAGAAAAATAAAAGAACATGCCTGGGAACAAGAATAACCAGTCATAGTTACAGAAAATATTGTTAAAATGACTACATCACACCCACAAGTGCACTGTTGGTTCAACAGTATCATCAAGTATATTATTGACATAACAGAAGGAACCAGATTATCAAATCCAGTCAGTGACATATTGACTAATGTTCTCAAAGACAGAAGAAACTAAGAGGCAGCCTAAGTAGCGATGGTTCTGAAGTCACCAGCCCAGCTCCAGGTCCTGCCTCACCACGGGCCACATCACTGGACTGAACACAGGACTCAGCATGTGAAATTTGTAGGACTTATGGGAGAGAGCTACAAAGTCCTGAAAACACTGTGTGCTTGTTCTGTAACTTCTGTGAGAGTATGTGGTATTTTCCAAGGAGTCATGTTCTATCAACCATCAGAATGCAAATTTACTTGTGCATAAATCTAGAGGACCAGGTGTAGTCAGCTTACAGCATTTCATTGATAAAAACTCTCCTGCTGGCAAAAACTGTTAACTGCAGGGAAGGAGTGATAGTCCATTGTTTGCAAGGAGATCTGGGTTCCTTTTTTTATTTCCTAGGCCTTTGCATTAGCAGTGGGAGAGAAAGAATCACAGATCTGCAGAGTAACACTTTCCATCCCAGAGGGCCATATTCAAATAAACTCACTGTCTCAAAAAAAACTCCCTAAAGTATTTTTGTCCTGATTCACATGACATCTGATTTGCTCTTTATTTTAATCAAATTTAGAAAAGTTCCACATATCTACATCATTTCTAACAAAAACATTATTTTAAAGTTCAGGTTTACCACTCCCACACTCTAGATTTGTCTCCCTTGCTTTTCTCCTTGTTTTTAGAACATAAGTAAATTACTGTTGGCAAAAATACCACATAAGAGACAGTGTGACATGCACATTTTGTTTTCGTATTCCTAAATCAATTAATTTACTAATAATTATTATAATAGGAAATACAGCAAATGCTGTGCTTCCCACATTGTGAAAATTCATCCTACCAGGAAAGATTATTCATTAACACAGTAAAAAAAATCGAAGGAACCTTTTCTTTGCATATACATGTCACATTAAAAGCAAGTTTTATTTAGATAAGCTGCTTTTCTCAGACAAAGAATTTTTCTTCTCCCTATCACTAAACAGATGCAGGTTTATCAAATCAATAGGAAAAAATAAACAATGATGACAGTGAACATGCAAGGTGGCATTCACAGTTTAACTGGCATCTCTGAACCGCTTTTAGAAGATGCAGGGTTTTCTGCTTATTTCTTATCTGTGTGGTTCTTTTGCTATAAAATCTATGTCAAGATTGGTGCAATCTTCAGAAGAACATGGTATTGATTTTGTGAGCATGTTAAGTGCCTAGAGGGTCATGGAGTGCTATTTTATTATCTTATCATTTCACTAGACTCTCAGACAATTTTCTTGATGATATTTATATCATCATTATTCCTCTGGATTTAAAAATCTTTCCTTTGCATGCTGACAGACTTCACTGCAACATGAGCTGAAAATGAATTCCAGAGCATTCTGTCTTTTTGTGAACTCTTCAGTGTGGAGGGCTGTCAAGACATAGGATGACGGCTCTTATTCAATCTGTTGCCTTTGTACACAGTCACATTAATTTAATATTTCACATGATTTTTCATGTTAATAATAAATTTTCCACTGAAAATTCTCAGTATCTCATACTTGTAGTTTAAGAAGGTCTTTTATATCATTCAGCCATTCTAATTTCATAAGGCTATGAGCATTTTCTCAACCTGAGATCAAAATTTTGAAGTAGTTCAAACTTTTGATATGCCCATATCCCAAATCATCATTTTCTGAGAAGCCCAAAATGTCTTGCCATATGCCAGCATTGCCTGTATTCTTGCATATAAATGATCTAAGATCTTAGATGATGATTATTTTCAATAATCATGCTAACTGTTCTCTAACCAGGAATGCATGTATATCATTGAAATTTATATTAGATATCTTTTTGCTCATGTGCACTACTGAGAGGAATATAATTTTTTGAAGTTTTAGACAATCATACGCTGATAGGATTGATGGAAGGTGATACCTATTAGCTAAGGTCACTGTGTTAAAACCTAATTTCCTATCACTTTTAAAGAAATTTAAAAGTCATAGTCTGTGAAAACATTTCTAGAACTAAGACACATCTTGTTACTTCCACATTCAGACTGAGAAAGCCAGCATTTCCAGGAGGAAAAAAATCCCCAAAATAGGGGATGACTGTGGGGTTAGGGGGACAAGAATACATTACAAGACTGCAGGAAGACCCCCATAATGAAGAATGACTTACTGCTGAGGATTAAACAGTATAGTGTTCTTCCAAGTGAAATTATAGTGAAGATATCCATTTGCAACACACAGCTTATGACATTACTATAACGGATTGTGTAATATGAATTAATTATATTATGCTAAATAGCCAACATTCTCAAGATTGTGTCTAGATGTAAATATCCTTTGGGAACAAGTGAGTAAATTTATACTATTAGGTTGTCTTACATGCATTTGTTCTGGTATATTTCTACTTTTCGAGGACTTACACATCAACATGTGCTTTCACACTCCATATCTGGCCACTAAAAGGAAGCAATATGAAAGGACATCCTCAAAGACATATATTAGTTTGATTATATGATTCTGTCACATAATCTTTTTTGTTTGAATGCAGTTGTCACAGAATCAAGCTCAGCACAGTAGGTTACAAAAAATTCTTACACTTTTTTTTCAGTATTATCCTAAATTGAGTCTGATTTTCTTCTTTGTGGAATCAAATATGTCATTAGGAAGTATCAGGAACCCTGATTCATTTCAGACTTTAAACTATGTGATCTCTGATAGAAGCATTAATTTGTCATATTAATAGCTTCTTAAATGACATAGAGTTATAACTGATGACACCATGTAGTTATGTGACAGATTTTAACACAGCATAAATTATTACATTCAAAGATAGATAAAAGTTTAGAATATTAAACAGGCTCACTGAATTTTACTGGTAGTGTCTTTTGGGGGGAGTTAATGCATCAGGTAAACAAATGGAATCAGTTTCTACATTTACATCTCAAGTATGATGAAAAGTTTTCCAATCATTAATGTGTAATAAAGTGCCATCTGACCCTTCTCTTAAGTGTTAAAGGAAGGAAAAAAAATGCTTACCCCACAATACTAGTGGTTCTCTTTCTGTAACTACATCATAAAGTACCTTTTCTGTATCCTTATGCATTAGTATCTTTCATTCATTAGCATTAGAGCAGGCACTGTACCAAGGGACCCATGCCCCCAGCCCTTTTTCTTTAATTGTGTGAGATGGGGTCTCACATTATGCCCAGGTAGGCCTGGATTTTGGTCCTCCTATTTTATGCCTGCTATGCAGTTGAGATGACAGACACACACCACAACACCCAGATTTTATTGTTTGAGATGGAATCTCACTTACTGCCCAAGCTGGTTTGGAGACACAGTTCTCACAATCTCTGCCTCCCTAACAGCAAGTATTATAGGCTTGAGCCACTGCACCTGACCATAAAGTATCTCTTTTTTTCCCCTGGTTGCCAGGAAACTTAATACACACACACACACACACACACACACATATATATATGTAATTAATTTATATATAATTGTATATAAGCACATGTAATTTAATTTATTATAACTTAAATCCACTTATAAATTTCCTAAAATTTTATACATATCATATAAAATTGTATAAAAATGTGTCAGCTCACATAGTTGTGATATTGTTTAAATTTAATGGATGCATTTTGTATTTCTTGCTGCATCTGTTCACTATAAATTAATTAAAATATATTTGTTTCCTAGAATAAAAGGAATGAATATTATAAACAAGCTTTAGAAATGCCTATTCTCCTGACCTCCAAATAATACTGGTTCAATATTGATTTTCATTAGTATACATTATTTATACAAATGGTTTCATGCTGATATTTACAAGCATACACATAAAGGTACTTTGATCAATTTCACCACTGTTTTGTATTCTTCTATCTTACCCTTCTCCCTCATTGACTGAGCAAATTTTAATAAGTTTTTTGTTCCATTTTCCTACATGCATATAAAACTTTCAATCATATTCACCCGCCCATCATTTTCCCTTCCCACTGCTCCCTGCCGGCTGGTCCCCCACACAAGAAGGGCAGGGACATGCAGCTTGTTTAGCTGGGCACACAGTGTCACCCCTCACAGTATGAGGATGGTGCTTCTGCCACCATATAAGTATACACACAACCTTGATTTTAAAGAAAATAGACTTTTAAATTCTGTAACTTAATACGTACTTATTTATATATTTTTCTTTGTCAATTTTGAAAAAAAAAGTTTGACCCAAAGTGTAATGGTGCAAATAAACATCACCTTAGGTCACGGGGTGAGGACATTTGGGGACAGGCTTTGTTTTGACTTCCTATGATTATTATTTGTCTAGGAAGACCTCTATTTAGCTGTTCTCATGCTCCTACTTTCCATGTGTGAGGCTTTTCCTTTTGAGTGTTTCATTAAATTAGTACAATTTTATTGACTTTAAAACCAAAAACACTTCAGAAATTCATTTAAGCATTTTTTTCTTGTTACTTTTATTTTCTTATATTTCAAGGCATTTGCATAATAAGAGAAATATCCTAAAATTATTTTGTGGGTGGTGAAAATATGAACATATTAACAGAAACCAAGAAACAAAGATAAGTAAACAATGGCCCCACCTCAGGGTCATCTTCCAGTGATCTTTCAGCTCTGAGTTTGAACACTATTTATACCCAACATGGATTTTTAAACTTGAATTAATTTCTAATCTAAATTATAATTGACTGACAAATAAATTTTGAGTTACCTGGCTTTCATAAACTATGGTTTGTTTTTTCACAGTAAAGAGGAAATAAATTAATTTAACTCTTTAAAGATGTTAGGGGAGATGCATATGAATTAATGGATGAGGGAGGAAACTTGTGTATTAATCCATCATTTTATTCTGGAAAGTGTAGAGTGAGAAAGGCTCTCTGAGAGAAAACACTGAACCTAGAAATACCAAAGCTAGAGTGAGAAAACCCATCAGTCAGTTGAGATTTAAAAATGGAGCTGCATATAGTAATGTGTCAAAGGTCAGCAAAGAAGTGAAAACAGAAATTGTACTGTGGTCAGGAACGTTGAAGAGTGTGAGTGCTCACCACAGGGCAAAACCCCCTTACATTATACTCAACTTTGATATGTCAAGGCAGCAAACATGCAGCAACTCACCACAATCAAATTGTATTAAAATGTAAAGGCAACCGCACAGTTGCAGGTTTTTATTCCAATTACTCACTCTGAGTCATTTCACCATGGTTGGAGATCAAATATCCTCTGCCTTCTAAATCCGTGAACATCGGAAATTACAATGCTTACTCCTTTCGATAATGACAAATTAGGTTTTTATCACAATAGCTTTCATACTCATTATTACTTTGACCTATTGATAGTAATGGTTTCATGACTGAAAATTAATTTCTGAAATCTACATTTTTCTGATATCTATTGATCTAGTACTTCGAGTTGATTTATTTACAACAATGGTGTATTATTCACCATAGTATGGTTCTAACATGATTATTAATGTTATTGAACATGATCTGAATTTGCATTAATGCTAAAAATAGAACATTTGCCAGGAAATATCCCACCACTACATTATCCCATAAATCTGTGGTTAAAATTATCCCTGCTTGCCATTTGTTTTATAATAATGAAATAAATATTAGTGTAGGATTCCAGAAAGAAATATACAGCAGTTGCAAAAAGTTAAGAAGAGCTTAAGCAAATATTTACAAAAGTGTGTGTAGAATTATAAGAAACCAACAAGGATTATTGAAAAGCCCCTGAGCCCACAACCAAAAGCTACAATGACTACCACACTTAGATCAGAATCAACAAAGTGAGATACCAATTAAAGAACCAAATTTAAAATGAAAAAGATTGCCACTCTATAAAGAAAATAGTCAATCCAAGTCTTGTTCTGAAGAGAGGGGTGAAATGAATATTGCAGTCTTCTCTCCCATGTTCCCACACTGGCCTCTGAACCCAAACAGAGATCAAGAGTGGGGAAACCATATTGATGTAGTCCATAAAAGTTTTCCTCCTGGCAGAAAGTAGGGAGGAAGAACACAACTAGAGAAAGAAATGGTGGAAAAACCTACTATATTCCATGTATTGACTTACAGAAAAAATCCTACCAAAATATAACTGAAAAAAACTCAAGAAAAATGTAAAATGTTTGTGGTACATCACAAGACCAAACTAACATTGTCAATTCCATTTTATACCACATTGACTACTATTCTATGAATCTGTACTTCTGTACCTTATCAGCAAAATGATAATGGATCACAACAAAGATGACTCTAAGAAAAATGAAAAGTAATAAAGTTCACACACAACACTTGATGGAAATTAATTATGTGAGGCAAAATTACCACAAAGCATATCTTCCTCTATTCTAATTCTTTAGGGATTATTTTGTAGGGAAATTCTTAGCTGCAGCAGTTCTCATTTTTGCATCAAATAACATGGAACTTGGATATTAGGAAAATAGCATTTTGGTCTTTTAATTTGAGAATGTTGGTAGAACAATGTAAGGAACAATTGTAGCCAAGACCAAACAATTTTAAAGTAAAGCTATTTTAGTAAAAAATAGAAGAATTAAATGAATGTTATGTAGCTCTTTATTTTGTTTTGTCTTCAATTATCACTGTCTCATTTTTATTTCATTTATTTTAATCCAAATATATTTTTATTATAAATCAGAGAGAAGCAGTCTAAGACATGCCATTTAATTATTGTTCAACAGTTATGTGTGATCACCGAAGAGCCAGTAATTAGCATGGGAAATGAGCTTATTGTTAGTTTGTGCATGTGTGTGCACGTGTGCAGAGGTGACTTTGATGCACGTGTGCATAGGTGTATTTGCAGAAGTCCAGAGGCACTGGAGATAAGACATTGCTTCATAAACAGTAGACTCCACAGTTAAAGAATCCACAGCTAATTTTCAAACTAGAACTTTACTACTAATCAGGACATTTGAGTAATCCATACACTCAATTTAATTATCTAAATGGTATCTTCCTGTATACTAAATAGGATGGATCTAGGATTCACTAGAGTTATTTTCAAGTGAATTCTGTTGTTTATATCATGTATTATCATGACTGTTAAATGTTTTTAGAGACAATCTTCTTAAGTTAGCCATGAGAAAATATAAATATTAGGCATAAAATAATGAATAGTATATTTGCTTTTCAAAATAACCTGAAAATGGAGTTGAAGGTGTGGCTCAGTGGTAGACCTTGACTACAATGTGCATTGCACTGTGTTCGATTCACAGCAGCACAAAAATTAGCACAAATGGTTAGGGGTTTCTCTTTAAGTCTTGGTAAGACAAGTAATCTAGATTCACCTTCTCAGTAAGGAGAACCAGAAAAGTTGGTTGTGGTAAAAACAAAAATTAGTTTAAAGTCATTAGCTCCCTCCAGAGTGTGGATAGAAACACAAATTTGAATATGACCTGGCATATGATACATAAACGTTAAAATAGAACCCTGAGAAACTTGCAGAGAACTGTAAACATATACCTAGATTCAAAGTATTGAACAAGAAACTTAAAAAGTGAAACTTCAAAGGGAAGATGGCATTGCTGACAGTCACCATGTCCCCAAATCCTCACAAACATGAAACATAACTATAGGGCAGGGGGTCAAGTTAGGTTGCTAAAAAAAGAGGAGGCCAGTATAAGGCCAGTATGAAGACATCGGGGCCTATACATGGACCTGCTCCATCCTGCACCACTGTTTTTTGTTTTTTCCTGTCCAAACTTGAGTTGCCCCTCATTCACAAGAGACTCCTTGCCTGGTAAACATCAACATGCAGGGAGACGAGGCTGCAAACTCCTTAGGGCAGCAGGTGTCTTTCAGTGCTGAGGGTTACTGAACAGGCCAGTTGGGCTTGGGGAAAATAAGCTCCAGGATATCTGGTGGCTAAGCAGGCTGAATCTAACACTCCCCACACACATCTCCATATGAAAACAGATTGAAGGTTCCTAGTCCAGCCTGGCAGGGAAGAAGGGAAGCTGCTCAGCCACGCATCTCTATCCAAATCAGGATGCCAGCTGAGCTAGAGCTCAGCATCCCGGTTTCTATCCCCTAGCAAGGAGGGCAATGAGGTGAGCTGGCCAGCTTGCTAGAGCCCTTAACCCACCACCAATCCCTCAGTGTATGCACACTCACAAGCCACAGTAGCTATTTGTCCCTCTCTCCCCAAATGTAACATTAACCTGGATTCCTTGGTGGAAAGTGGGGGAAAATAAAGCTCACTGTGGATAAGCCAAAGTAGCCATTGAATTCCCTGAACAGGGAAAAATGTTGGCTCCAAAAACAGCAAAGTGCTTTCTGACACAATAGCTGTGCTTGGAGAAGCCCAAGTGACTCACAATGAGGACCTCACACACCTGGGCTGTCCCATCTCACTCCAGCAGCTGCACTCATCCAGAGCCCCCAGCAGGTTATACCTGGGCAATCCAGGGCCCCAAGGGGACACATGAGTAAATACAACAAGAGAGAGAGACACCTGAGGACCACAGATTGAAGGGGAGTATCCAGTGTAGTGACGGAGCACAGAAGACATCCACTTTTCTCCTCAAAAAGGAAGAAATTCAAATTAAAAACAGTTTCTTAAAGTTTCAATTCATCTATCCCTCTTATATTAATAATTTTTCCTCCTTAGTGTTTCATTTCTTTGCTCTCTCTCTTTTGTTTCTTCTCCACTTTTTTCCCTCACTTTTTCTGCTCCTGGTTTACTGACCATCCATTTAGTGGTTTACTCTACCTTCTCATTTTACTCTCAACCTTTCTGTCCTTCTGCATTCCCTGACGATAGTGTCGTTTTTCACAATTGAACTACACCTTCCCACACTCGGGTCTTCCTTACCTGCAACACTCACACTTCTCCCCATCTTCTTCCTCTATCTCCTTTCCCACCTCTATTATTTTTACTACCTAAGTTTTAACATCTATGCAAACAAATTTCATTTTTCTACCCTCTATAAATATAGAGAATGTTGCCAAGACTATACTACTTCATATAAATATCTGGTTTGGTATGGAATTGGTGAATTCATTATTGCTAAATTATACATCCTGGCCAGTGATCAGAAATTACACAACAGCTTAGTCAATAACCAGTCTTGCCAGAACATAAAAATTGGAATGGAAAAATGAGACCTGTTGAAATTGTTCCAGGAATGGGGGGAAGGGGGAAAAAGGAGAATGGTGGAGGGGGTGAATTGAGATATGATGTATTTGACATATTGTAAGAACTTTTGTAAATGCCACAATGCACCCCCACCCAGCACAACAATTAAAAAGAAGAAATTGATTCAAGGGAAAGACTCCATGTGACTAAAACCCCTAACCAACCAATCAACTACAGATGAGCTAATCTCAAAATAGAGGTGTAAGAAACATGGAAGCAGAAGAGCTTGAAATATAAATATGTAAACTGAATTATGTCAGATATCAGACATTGCTAGAAGAAGAAGAATTTCATAACATTGTTACTTGATATGGGTGGACATTCGCCCAGCAGGCTCAGTCTCTGACCATTTATTTTACTATTTCATCATTTGCTTGCTTGGACATAAAATTTCAGTTAACAAATATATTGATGGCACAGATTGAGGAGGCTGTCGTGTAGAATGGCAGCAACAGTGTTTACAGTGCTGTTTTGAAAATCCTTGATGAAAGACCAATACAAGAGACATTCCATGTCATGGGGGAAATCGTCCAATCTAGCATGCAGAATGTGTGTGTTTAAGGAAGACTAGATGCAGGATTTAAGAAAGAAGATATAAATTAGATAGAACTGGGATTAAACCAATGAATACTACTATCACCTTGGTGTCTCTGGCTAATTTTTTTAAGACTCAATTTCTCCTTTCTTAAATGGAAATGTGGAAGGATTGAGCAAGATGATATGCATTAAGTGTTACTCATACTACCAAACACTAAGAAATCTGAGACACAATCATTATGGGTCATCACCATCATATGGGAGAGACTGAAATTATAAGCAGTTGGTTTGAAAAAAGGGGATTAATGGCTAATTATATGCACAATCTGAGCTTTAAGAGAACGCAGCTGCTAAACATGGTACTGTAATTTTATGCTGCATTATTAGGAAAAATGTTACTATCTCAGGTGAGAAGGCGACCTCTGCCAGGTGGTGATCTGGCTCCTCACACACAAAGGTTCCTAGGAATCGCTGGGGAATGTCGGTGAATCAGATGAGGCTGCAGGTCTGTGTGAAACCTGGTCTCTGCATGCTAAGCCCACAGGTGGCCCTGAGGCTTCCAACCTTGGACATTAGCAAGTGTCTATGACAAACCAGGGATGTATGTTTCATGCTGGGCACCAGCTTTGAGGAATACTATAAAAGTGGACATTATTATAAGAAAAGAGTTCAAAAAGTTAAAACACCTGAAACTTGTTCAAATGATAAGTGGGGGGGGGGAAGAAAACTGAATATAACAACATAAATGTTAACTTTTCTTATTTAGGTTATATAAAAAGAATTGTAAATAATTTATTTCAAGAATATATCATTTAACATAATATAGCACTTTTGACCCATCTTCCACATTTTTGAGAAATAAATAACGTACACTTGTTTAAAATACTAATTGGAATACTTAGCAGACGTGAAGTGCAAAAGTGACAGTCTTGCTAATAAATGCCTAGTATTAGTTTTTATATACTTATTAAATAATCTCCTCTATGTAAGTCATTGAGCTAAGCCTGTTAACTCTATATTAATAGAGTCAGCAATTAAAAACTCACACAGATGTAGGCTAGACCGATAATATAAACATCTATTTAACAAATAGAATGTAAGTACAGTTGAATTTGCAAAACCACTACTCTGAGAGCTAAACTGAATGTCTGAAGCAAACCAAAGTTGTAAAATATATCTTCTATCAGGAAACAAAATTGTGAAAATACTTAAAAGATCCAAGAGTCAGATACACAGTCAAAATCTGAGCCACATTTAATTCTACGTTCATGATAATATGTGTCATGCACGATGTCCACAATGTTAGCAATTTATTATTATATCATTATAAAATATAATTGGATATAAATCTACAGGGTATGTAACTATAACTGGAAGTAGTGGTTTAAAAACAAATGACAATCTGAGAAGCCCTTCTTTTTGACAATTATTTTAATGTAACAACATCAAACTTCAAGATCGTTGCCTTATTCTGATATTGGCTCATTTTCAATTGTTTCTATGCCAGAGTCACTATTAAATAGATTAAAAGTAGCACTAATAATAGCAAATTCTTTATAGGCTGCTTTGTCATACTGAATGCTTGTACTAATTTCAAAAAATGAGACTCAAGTGCAATTTTATACACTACAAATAAATATCATTATATGATAATATAATTACACAATGTGATATGTAGCTGTGTGGGAGGAGTGTTATGTGTTCTTAAGATGCTTTCATGTTGCCAGAATTATTCAGATGGGTAACAGAAAACATTCAGAGCTTTTACTCATAGTCAGCACTCTTCTTCTGGAAACTGGCCACAGGAAGACATTTGAAGAGGTGAAATGTATAGGCATCATACATTAGAAAAAAATAGATTAATTAAGTTAAAATTTAAATTTTAAAACAGCTGTCAAATTGAGTACTGCTGCAGTAGTTATGTAAGAAAAAATAATTGTAAATAACACTCAAAGGCCCAAGGTTAGGAGCTGAGGGTAGGTGAGCTTCCACATTGATTATCTTAGGTAATTGACACGCCACTGTACCTAGACATTGTTGACTGGGGTCAAGTGGTGGCACTATAGAAGAGATAAGAATTAGAAAATTAAGAGTTCTAAATCTTTTTGCAATGGAACCTTCCAAATCTTGAAATGTACAGAGTCTATAGGACAATATGGCATTAATGGGGAATAACCATCACTGAAATATGTTTTTGTTTTGCATTCTGTTTTGATACAAACACGTGTTCTTTTCTTGTCTTTCAGACCTCATTATTCTGAAATCAGGTGAATTTCTGCAGCTTGTGTCAGCTTTCTTTAATGGTTTGAAGCCTGAAGTAATAGTTGCATCAAAGAAAGACTTGTGACCACACAGGACAGTGGCTGATGAACTTAACTGTGAACCCAGGTTTACTACAGTGCTATGTGAAGTTATCAATGCACACTGTGAATATATCAGTGCCTCTAGATTCTACCTAATGACAGGAGTAATGCAGGATGGCTCAGGTAGCTACATCAAAAGAAACGCACACACACACATACACACACACACACAAATGAAATAATGGAGGCCTCCAGGGTCAAGGATAAATAAGAGGAAGTGTCCTAAATTCCTTGTTCTGTAGCATCTTTTGAGCTTAAAGACAATATAGGTAAGCCTTCTTTTCAAATAATGCCCATTCAGACAAATCTGGAGAGATGGGATAAAGGAGGTGGGAGTTTTGAGCAATGGAAATAATGTTCACTCTGGATTCTTTTATATTTTAAAGAACAAAGAAATGGCAGAAATTGGTTGAATGAAATGTACTGTACCTTATTTGAAGAGAATAAATATAAGGCATCTAAGATTAACATAACTTACCCTTTAAAATGCTGCTACATGCAGAGTGAAGAAGTCAGTAAATATATCTCTTAAAAGCATCTATTTATACAAGTGACCTTCCTCTTTATTACAGTTCGGAATTGTCACACTTTGAAATGGTATTCATTCTATCCTAAGAAATTAGCTTTTAGATATTTTGAAGCATGAATGCAATGCCTGAAGATGCCTGTGTGCTTGGCTACTGGTCTTGAGAAAGCTTGGAGTGACTTTGCACTTAGAAATATATGTTGCTTTTTGTCTCTTTTTAAAATTTACCTTTTCATCCTAAAAAGTTTGTAAGTTTTGCACTGTCATGTTGATGAGATGAGCAATGGATCCTCACTATGGAACACAAATAAGAAATTTCTTTGTTCCAAATTGAGATGGAATTCTGCAACAAGATTGAATGATGAAGACAAAATTTCTCTTTTGTAAAATAATTTGCAGTCCAATTTATTCAATTCTAGTATTCACATAACTTTTTACAAGTAGAGAATTGGTACTATAATTTTTCAAAAGTCAAAAGGATTTGCTTCAAATGCATACAAATTTTGGACCGTGTGACATGAATATGAATAGTTTCAGTTGACTATTGCTTTCTTTGAATTCTGGCCATGACTATTTTCTACAATGGGAAGTAGTAGAAATAACATTCAATTTTTAAAACATAGTTGCTAGTTCTGAAGGGAAAATAATTGGATCTCCTCCCTGCATGTCATAGATTTTCCAAAAGTCATTTCTTAGATTTTATATCTAAATAGGATTTAAAAGAAAAATATTACTAGGGAAATGTCAAACAGTCAAACACATAATAAAGTAAATGGGAAAATTAACACTTATTTAAGAGAGAGAGAGAGAGAGAGAGAGAGAGAGAGATACTTAAGAAGTAGTGGCAATTCTTGGAGAAATCTTCTTCCTTAAAACTTGAATTAGGAATTCTTCCTAAAATTGCCATGTAATGCTGTCATTGAGACAGTTACAGAGTACATACACATTTTAAACTTTAACAAACTTCATAATATGCTAAAGGCAAGGTGGAATGCTGGATTGAATCTTGAAAGGAAAAAATAAAAGCATTAAGGGGAAAAAATACCCCGTGAAAAGTGTTCGTGCTGTTTGTTCCTTTGTGACCAGTGTAATGCACTATCTTAATATTGGGAGAGATTGGTGGGGGGGACTATATCAGAACTCACTGAACTCCTTTGCAACTTTTCTGCAAGTCTAAAAGTATTCCAACTTAAAGAGTTTATTAAAAATCACAATATCCTAGTTAACGTATTTGTATATCTGTATTGTGGAAATCAGTTTTCTTATTGATAACCTATCCTTACTTATAATTTGTAGTACACAAGATGATTAAAATCAATTTGCAATGTTTCCTACAAAAATAAGTGTAAACATGGCACTATATAACTGGGCATGGTGGCACATTTCTGTAATCCTTGCTAATGGGAGGCACAGGCAGGAGCACTGCAAGTTTGAGGCCAGTCCAGGTAAAGTTAGTGAGACCCTATCTCAAAATCAAAATACAAAACCATGCTCTGGGGTGTGAGTCAATGGTAGCATGCTTGTCTGAGGCATAGATTCAATCCCCAGTATGGAAAAAAAAGTGACAATTTATTTTTTTGTCCTGCTAAATTGTGCTGTTCTGGTGGTAGAAACTAAGATGAGTCTACTAATTATGGTGAGTCATTTTCATGCACTTAATAAATCACAGTTTGGGAGAGTTGGGGGGGTTGAGATTGAAGTTAAACACCCATTCCTCCTCTACCTCCCCAATGCTGGAATTACAGGTATGCATCACCATACCTGGCCTAATTTCTTTTTTGTCTTTCTCTTTTACTATTCTTTCTTTCTTTCTCTCTCTCTTTCTCCTCCCTTCCTCCCTCCCTCTTTCCTTCTTTATTTCCTTCCTTCCTTCCCTCCTTTCCTCTCTCTCTACTTCCCTCCTCCCCTCCTTCCTTCTCTCTCTCTCTCTCTCTCTCTCTGTCTCTTTTCTGAGACAGGTACTCAGTTATGTAGAACAGACTGGCCTCAAATTCATAATTTTCCTGTATCCACATCTCTAGTGCTGGGACTACAGGTATATGTCACCATGCCCAACTACAAATAGTGTTTTCTATTTAATGTATTCTGGAATGGCTTTTGAATACACAAGACAGGGATCTATTATAAGCCAATAATGGGAGAAATTATCCCATAAGATAATAAACTGTTCTACACCTCAGATTCTAGAATTTGGATACTTTGCAATTATATAATGTACCACAAAGATTGTTTCACTGTCATCATGATGATGGCGCCTGTAGTTCCTTCCACCAGATTAAATATCCCTACCACAGAAAGGTATGGGCATTCCTGCTACACACCCAGCAGATTGGAAATATTTGTCACTGCATTTACAGGTGTTCCAGAGACACATCCACTGGGTGAATTCTGAAGTGATGATAGTCATCAGGCACTCAATTCACTGTGTAGCAGGAAATGGATGAAGACTGTTGGGCTCAGTAATTCCTTACCTAGACCCTTAAATTGTGTAGACTATGTGATCCAGAGCTAAAGGATAACTGCTAGAGATTTACTGAAGGCCAGGGCAGTAGAGAAAACCAATATGAGCTCAATTTGAGCATTACTATGAACCAAGAATCATGAAGTCACTAACAAAATGAGGAATAGCTTTGAGATGGGGGAGGAAGATGAAGGTCAGTCTTATTTGAGACTTATCAGAGTCAACTCAAAGCAATACAGATATAAAGAAGGTAAACTGATTCCTGCCCTGGCTGTCTTCTGGAAGCAGACCTATATTATTACAATACCCTGTCAACAGTGGAAGACCAGACCTGGAGCCCGTCAGAGACTCCATGCTGGATGTACTGGGTACTGTGGTTTCAAAGGCTGGTGCTCTAGAAAGAACCTGGCTTCAGCTTCATTGGCTCATGGCATTTTTAGTACCTACTACCAAATGTCTATTGTCCACAAAGTGCTCAATAAAACGTGTGTTCACAGTTAGGTTGATCGTGGGTTCATTTATGCAATACTTGTTCTTAAAAAGACTATTATTATTGTGCTGGGCGGGGGTACACTGTGGCATTTACACAGGTTCTTACAATGTATCAGATATATCACACTTGAATTCACCCCCTCCACTGCTCTCCTTCATCACCCCTCCCCCCCATTCCTGGAATAGTTTCAATAGGTATCATTTTTGCATTTGTATACATGCCTACACAGTATTTGCGCAGTATTCACTCTCCTACCCCCTTTCCTGGCTGCCTGTCCCTCTCACTGGTGCCAACCCTCCACTTCCCCACCCCCACAGGACCTGTTCTGCCCTCCTGTTCTTTGATTTTGTAGAAGAAAAGAGATAAAAGAGAAACACGACATTTTTGTTAGTTTCATATCAGAATAGCTATGCAGGGAGTTTCCATGTGATATTTCCATGGATGTATGTCCAAGACAGTAATGGTGGAGCAGAGGTGTCATTACATCAGCACATTCCCTGCCTTTGTGGTTATTACATTCTACTGGAAGAGAAAAATGATTAAGAAATGAACAAGTAAGTATACATATGCCAGACAATGCAAATGACCCCCAAGAAAAGCAAAATAGGGAGACAGAGAAAAGGTATAGCACAAGAGGTACTCTATGTGTCGGTTGGTTAAACCAACTTTTACTGGTAAGATGATGTTTCAGTGGAGAATGGGGAGAAGCAAAGAAATCCTTTGGGGGTAAAATGTATGGACATATTGTGCAGACGTCAGAGATGCGAAGACCTTGATGTGGGATTCAGGCCTGCCAGATGAAGTGAGTGAGGAGGAGAAATAAGAGCAAGTCACAGAAGAGAAGTTCAGGGTTGTTTGCTCACAGAACCCATTTTTTGAGTGAGAGGTGGAATCCAGTGTGCAGTTTGTACAAGGTGAGAGTCTGTGTGGTGTGCTTAGGCATCGCTCACGTAATGAGGACATTACCCTGCTAGGGAGGACAGAGTGACCCCTCAAAATCCTAATGGAAGCCAACTGCACAACAAAGGCACAGAACGGTGGTGGGTCTGGACATTGCTGCAGGTGGTATGTGCCATTGCCATTCTGAATCCCTTCGAAGAAAGGGTCACATGGTTTTTGCTTTAACCTGTGTGACAGGTGTGAGGGAAATAAGTTGAAAATTACTGGAAATATTTTATTTGACCAACTGGAAGAAGTTTCCAATTACTTATATGGCAAAGATAGGCACAGGAGCACAAAGGATTGAAAATGGGATGGAGGGGAGGGTGGGTGGTATAGCTCAGTGAGAAAGTAATATGTAATATATAAAGCCAGTCCATGGACTGGGTTCACCAGAAACAGAGCCCAGGTGTGTTAATACTTTATTTGGAAAGTGACATCCCAGGCAGCAGAACAAAATGAGAAGAAAACAGTGAAGGTTGGGAGGTGGTCTAGATGAGAAAGCACAGAGCAAGTGCATGTACCAATTTGGCACTCCAAAAGAAGAGACCTTGAGGAAGCCAGCCTCTTCTTTTGAATACTAATATAGTAAAAAAATGAATGAATAAGTAAATTCACTTGAGCAAAGGACAAAGAAGAGCGAAGAAATATTTCATCAACCAGGCAAGCCAAGATGTATCACATAAGTATGAAAGACACTGTTGATAGTTCAAGTACAGCAGAGACGAAGGAAATAGGTGGAAAATAAGAAAGAAAAAGGGAGGAGAGTGCTTTTCATCTTATTTTTTTGGGCAGTATTGGGGTTTGAATTCAGGGTCTCATGCTTGTTAGTCAGGCACTCTACCATTTGAGGCATTCTGCCAGCCCTTTTCTGTTTTGGATATTTCCAAGATAGGGTCTTGCAAACTATTTGCCCAGGTTGGCCTTGAACTGTGATCCTCCTGATCTCTGCCTCTGGAGTAGCTAGAATTACAAAGTGTGAGCCACCGGAGCCTGGCTTCACTCTCAGTTTTTGAAAACAACTTTTTAAATTTTAAATTGTTTTCTAACTATTTGTCTAAGCATACCCATTTTTCATAACCATGTAAGGAAGTATCAAACACTTAAAACATAGATTTGTTTATTTCAATTAAAATATTTATATTGATAGATAACATTGTACTTAACATGTACAACATGATATCATGAGGCATATAATCAAAAAAACTTCAACATATGTGTGTGTGTTGTTGGGAAATGGTTAAATATGGCAAAATAACAAATGTATTCTCATACATAGCTATCATTTTAGTGGTTAGATCACTTAATATCCACTGTCTTTATACTATTTAGGAATACAATAGATTGTAATCAACCTATAACCACCATGCTGTATGATAGCTCTCTTGAACTTATTCCTCCTGTCTAACCATAAGGACAAGTTCTTTCCCCAACATCTTCCTGTTCCCCTCCAACCCCGCCACACTCTCCCAGCCCTGTAACCACCACTCTACTCTGTACTTCTCCTGGGTCAACTGTTCTAGATTTTAGGAGTGAGCTCATCCCTGCTGGTCATTCTGTGCCTGACTTATCTCAAGTAACATTATGATTTATAATACACTTATAGTCATGCTGAAATGGGGCTCTATGGAAAAGTCTATTCCTCACATTTGGAATCATCCAGATCAATTAAAGTTCTAAAAGTATCCAACTTTTTAAAAAACAAAGCAGAATTTCAGAAGAGTTTACACAGTAATTATAAAAAAAACAGTCAACAAAAAACCTGGCTTTAAAATACCATTCACAGTAAAATGAATGTATCAGAACAAAATGGAAAATATCAGAGATAAAAGTAAATATATCAGAAATTAAATCCCCATTTTCCAGTAATCCCACATATAATGTAACTCCATTCCTTTTTGGTTTTTTTAGCTAATCCTCTTTGTAAAAGGTCCTTAGAGACATAGGAAGCACATGAACTCACAATCACAGAAATTTGGGAATAAATGTGAACTTGAGGAAGATTTGTAATTAACACATTCTTGTCAGCTTGAGTTTTTCTATTTGAAATCTACTGAATATAGACACTAAATTTAAGTAGCAGTTGACATGTGCTTGTATTACTTTCCTAAGGCTGCCTTTGCAAATTATTACAAATTTATTGGCTTAAAAAATAAAGCCAGAAATTTACTCTTTCACAGTTCAAAAGACCAGAACTCCAAAATCAATGGGTTGGCTGAGTTAACTCCTTCTGGAAGCTCAGAGAGAACCGGCTCCTTGCCTTTGTCCCACCTTCTGCTGGACACTTCCAAGGCTGTATTCCTGGGCTTGTAGCTGACCTCCATTCTGCCTCCATCCTCAGTGCCTCATCCTCTACATCTCTGCCTTTCCTATACTAGTCTCCTAAGGACACATGATAGGATTGACAGTCCATTCTACTACAGGATGAACTCATATCAACACCTTTCCTTTCAGGACCTCTCCATAGGCCCTTGTTCAGTGGGGTCTCATTCCGTGGATTCAGGTGGGCATGAATTCAGATGGGCATGAATTCAGGGTGGGGATTACTACTCAGCCCCCGACAGTTCCAGGTGGCATGCATTTCTTACTTTAGAGTGAACTTTGGTATCTTCTTTTGCTCCTGTCATAATTTCCTGCACTTCTTCCATGATCATTCTTTACTGGTGGTATTTAGCACTTAGAGGCTGACTAAGAAAATAAGTTTAAAACCGCAATATACTTTTAAATGACTGCTCATGACCTGGGGACTCTTAGTAAGTGCATAAGTAGTAAATTGCAAGTCATTAGTACTTATTCTTGTTTTAATTAGAACAGCATTTTATTCTGAATCTCAGAAGCATTTGCTGTACTGTACTGGAATTTTATTAACATAATATTTAGTTTACAGGAAAAGAATAAAGCAACTTGCTGTTTATTTAGGATAACACATGTAGAATATATTGAGTATGCTGGTTGTCAGAATATACAAAAACATACTGTGCTCATAAATATTAAAGTTTAAACTGAAAAATACTGTACTTGAGTCTAGAATAAAAATGACACGAACGTAGAAATCAGACCTCACTTTACTGTTAACAGTTTAATATGCAATTTTTTTCTGATCATGATTTAAAATGCCATTGATTACAAGTTTGTTTCTTTGAGTTAAGGTCCTTCTATGTTTCTATAAGGATCTTCACCTTACAAAAAATTATGGGACAGTTTCATCAACTCACATAAGATTCAAATGAATACTTTTTGCCAATAAATTTTTGATTAAGATATATTCATTATACAGGGGGATTCATAGTGGCAATTCTGATTAGACATATTGTACATTGTTTACATTGCCCCAATTATCTCTCCCCCTCAACCCCTCCCAACCCCACTTAAAGCATTTCCAAGAGGCTATTTAGCTCTGTTTCATATAGGTATTTGAAGTCCATCAACCATATATCGTCACCTTAATCTCCTTCCTTCACCTTCCTGCTTCCCACTAGTACCCACACCTGCACACACTGTGCCTCTTTTTCAGTCCTGATTTTCGTGTTAATATTTAAGTTGACATTTAAAGGGGTGTCTCAGTGTATGCCCTCTGTGGGTGTACTTTAATTTGGTCTGTTCAATCCCTTCAAATACTCTCCCTTACCCCTTTACCCTCCACTTTTCAACAGTTCCAATACACATCCTTATATCCTCTACCTTTACATCTTATGGTATGTGTATTACTGATGCTCAGTCACTCTTCCTTTCCTCTTTCCCTGAGTTCCGTAGAGTGATTCCAGTGTTACAAACATGTTCTACTTTTTAGTTTTTGTATGATCATGCTTGTTTTTGTGTATATGTTTATCTTTGGATCTAGCTTCCTTGTATGAGGGGAAGCATGTGACTTTTGTGTTTCTCATCCTGGCTATCCTCACTTAGCAAGATTTCCTCCAATTTCATCCATTTACCTTCAAACCCCATCTCATTATTCCTTGTGGCTGAGTAACAATCCATTGTGTATATATACCACAATTTCATGATCCATTCATCAGTTGTAGGGCATCTGGGTTGTTTCCAGAGCTTGACTATCATGAATAGTGTAATGATGAACATCAGTACAGGTGTCTCTACTGTACCCTGTCTTATGTTCCTTTGGGTAGATGCCCAGGAGCAGTATCATGGATCAAATGGCAGTTCTGTCTTTAGCTTTGTGATGAGTCTCCATACTACTTTCCATAGAGGTTGCACTAACTTGCATTCCCACTAGCAGTGTATAAGGGTTCCTGTTTGGTCACATCCTTGCCAGCGTTTGTTTTTACCCTTGATTATGGCCATTCTAACTGAGGTGAGATGAAATGTACATGTTGTTTTGAGCTGTATCTCTTTTATAGCCAGGGAAGTTGAACACTTCTTCATGTATTTACTGGCCATTTGTACCTCTTCCTTTGAGAATTCCCTGTTTAATTAATGTGCCCATTTCTTCACCAGGGTGTTGATTCTTTGGGGGTTGAGTTTTTTTTGAGTTCTCTGTAGAATCTGGATATCAGATGAGAAGCTGGCAAAGATATTCTCCCATTCTGTGGGCTGTCTCTTGAGTCTGGTGACTTGCCTTATCTGTGCAAAAGCTCTTTAGTTTGATGCAGTCCCATTTATTCATTGTTTTTCTTAGATGCTCAATCTTTTGAGTTCTGTTTAGGAAGTCGTTCCCTATACCTATTGTTTCAGTGTATTTCCTACTATTTCTTGGAGTTGTTTCAGGGTATCAGGCCTTATATCAAGGTCTTTGATCCACCTTGAGTTGAATTTGGTATAGGGTGAAAGACAGGGATCTAGTTTCAGTCTTCTCCATGTGGAAATCCAGTTTTCCCAGCAGCATTTGTTGAAGAGGCCATCTTTTCTCCATTGTGTGTTTTGGGCTCCTTTGTTAAAGATCAGTTGGCTATAGATGCATGGGTTTATATCTAGACTTTCTAATCTGATCCGTTGGTCTTCCTGTCTGATTTTTGCCTGTACCATGCTGTTTTTACTGCTATGGCTCTGTAGTATAGTTTGAAGTCTGATATTGTGATGCCTCCAGGATTGGACTTTTTGCTCAGAATTGCTTTGGCTATTTGAGGTCTTTTGTATTTCCATATGCATTTCATGATTAATTTTTCTATTTCTGTGCAGAATGTCATTGGAATTTTTATGGGGATTGAATTGAACATGTAGATTGCTTTTGGTAGGATGGCCATTTTCACAATGTTGATTCTCCCAATCCACAAGCATGGAAGATATTCCATCTTCTGATGTCTTCCACAATTTCTCTCTTCTGTGGTGTATAGTTTTTATTTAAAAGGCCTTTGGTTTCTTGATGAATTGTTCCTTTCATTAATATGAAGTGACCTTAATTGTCTCTTCTGATTGATTTTAGTCTAAGTCTATTTTGTCACATATGAGTATAGCTACTCCTGCCTGTTTTTGAGGTCCATTTGCTGGAAAACTTTTTTCCAGCCTTTGACTCTAAGCCAGTGTTTATTTTATTTAGTGAGATGAGTCTCTTGTAAGCAACATATGGTTGGGTCTTGTTTTTTAACCCAGTTCACTCTTCTATGTCTTTTGATTGGGACATTGAGGCCATTTACATTCAGTGTTAATATTGAGAGTTGCCTTTTGTTTCCAGTCATTTTTGTTCCCCTACTTTTTAGTTTTATCTATTCCTTGTTTACTGTTCTGCTTACTCAAAAAGGGTTTATTCTTCCTTGAGCCTACTTGTCTCACTCTAGTTTCTTCTTCTCTATGTAAAAGTCCTTTAAGTATCCTCTGTAGTGCTGGCTTGGTGGTTGCAAATTCCTTTAGCTTTTCCTTGTTGTGGAAGATTTTAATTTCTACTTCAATTAGGTAGGATAATTTTGCTGAGTAGACTAATCTAGGTTGACAATTGCTTTCTGTCAAGGCCTGAATTATGTCTTTCCATGACCTTCTTGTGTTTAGAGTTTGAGTTGAGAAATCTGCTGTTATTCTAGTGGGTTTGCCTTTGTATGGTTTGTCATTTCTCTTTTGTAGCTTTCAGAATTCTTTCTTTGTTCTAGGCATTGACTGTTTTGATTATGATGTGTCTGAGGGTGTTTCTGTTTTTGTCCTGACAGTTTGATATTCTGTAAGCTTCCTGCACCTGGATGACTCTCTCTTTCTTAAGTTTAGGGAAGTTCTCTGCTATTATTCTCTTGAATAGATTGTCCATGCCTTTAGTTTGTATTGCCTCTCCTTCTTCTATATTCATGATTAGTAATTTCGGTCTTTCTTCCCATGGTGTCCCAGTTATCTTGGATGTTCCATTCATATTTCATATTTTCTTGGCATTCTTTCATGATCCTTTACTGTTTGGTCTAATTCCTCCACTTTGTCTTCTGTTCCTGATACTCTATTTTCAACTTGCTCTACTCTGTTTACCAAGCTTTCAGTTGAGGTATTTATTTGGGATATTGAGTTGTTTATTTTGGATTGATTGTCCAGAGTTTCCATATCTTCATTGAGTTCTTCTTTCATATCCTGGATAGTCTTCTTAATTTCATTCATCTGTTTGTTTATATTCTCTTTGAGCTTATTTAATTGTTTACTCATGTTCTCTTTGAAGTCAGATACTAACTTTTGTGTTTCTTCTTTGAGGTCATTAATCAATTCTACTATTATTTTTTGGAATTCATTATTTGATGGCACTTCCTCTGCATAGGTATTTGGATCTTCAGTGGTGGAATTGGCTGTTGATGAAGAGTGGTTGTCTTGCTGCTTCATTCTGCATTCAGATTTATGCATCTAAAGTTGTTTTTGGTTAGGGTTTTAATCTCTTATACCCCTGGGGTTTTGAGTTGCTTTCACCCAGTGCTCCAGCAATGTTCCTCAGAGAGTGGTATGCTGGATATGTTATCCCTTGCAGAGTTCTTGTTGGGGTGCTGATTATGTCTTTGCTTTTGTCAGCGAAGGGGTTGAAGTTCTCACTCTTTGATGCAGGTGCAGGGGCTCTCCTGCAGTCATGTTGGGGAGCACTGGGTCTCTGTGCACTGGGGGGGCAGGCCTCCTAGCACCAGCAGAGTAGCAGATGGCCACACAGTGGAGGAGCTGGGATTCCAACTCTTGGACAGGTGAGACACAACTCTTCTGCAGGAAGGTGCAGCATGAAATGCTGGTCTTCGGTGTAGCTTTGGGGGATCAAGGCTTCTGATGCTGCCTGCAGAGTGGCAGGTTATAACTTTCCTCCCCTCAGTAGGAAATCTGGAATTCTTGCTCTTTGGCGGGGAAGTGAAGGCTCTTTTGCTGTCAGGGACAGTGAGGACTGCTGGGCCTCCATGCTCTGTGGAGAAAGAAGCCTCCTGATGCCAGAAAATAGCAAAACCTGGAGCCTGAGTTTCACTTGCATGTGTGGTGGCAGGCTCCTGACACAGTAACAAGTTGAGGGTTCCCGTGTGGTAGCAAAGCTGGCTGTCTTGAATTGTCTGATGCCCACAGGCAGTGGTGGACTTAGGGTCTGCCTGCTTTGGGGTGTAGGCTTCCAGGAGCCCCGGCAGCTGCATGGGGGATCCAAGCCTTCAGACAGTAGGAATTCTGGGCCTGCTTTCCACATGGGCTGCAGTGGTGTAGCGCAGTAGTGCTGCAAGCATGGGGGGACCAAGGCTTTGGGTAGCGAGAGCCCTGGGGCCAGATTTCCCACATGGGCTTCAGGGAGCTCAGTTCAATGGCTCTACAGCTTTGCGCAGAAGAACCAAGCCTGTGAGCAGCAGGAGCCCTGGTGCCTGATTTCCTGTGTGGGCTTCAGGAAGCATAGTTCAGTGGCTCTGTTGCCAGCTCAGGAGAACTAAGCCTGCAACCAGCAGGAGTTCCAAGGCCCAATCTCCCACACTGGCTTCAGGGAGCCCAGTATAGTGACTTTGCTACCAGATCAGCTACAAAGAACTAAGCCTGCAAGTGGTGGGAGTTTTGGGGGCCTGATTTCCTGCATCTTTAGAGAGCAAGCTCAGTTCATTGCCTTTGTTACTGGCTCAAGAAAAGTAACCCTGTGAGCAGTGGAAGTTCCTGGACCTGATTTCCCACATGGGCTTCAGAGCTCAGTTCTGTGGTGTTGCTTCCTGGGAAACCGAGCCTGCCAGCTTGTGCCTTCTGTTACCTGTGGAGTAGCAGGAGCGGAGGGTCTTGCTTGCACACTGGTGCTGGAATCCCTGGAGTTTCAGGATGAAGGTAGCAGGTCATGTGGTAGGGGGAAACATAAGGTTCTGAGTTCCTATGTGTGCCAGGAAGTAGGACTTAATGCTGGAATATTGAGAAAGACTGGAACAATGCAAACATGGCTACCTATGATAAAAGAGCCAGAGAAAAACAACACATAATGGCTGGCTGCCCAGCCCTAATGACCCTCCTGATAATGCCCAGCACTTTCCCTCATTTCCCCTTTGCAGTCAGTTTTCTAACGCCCATCCTCTCCAACCTCCCTTTTCCACTACAGGACACTTAAAACCCCAGACCGTAAGAGAGGTCTGTGCTCCTCTCAGAGTGTTACTCTGATGGCTGAGGGTCTCTTTCAGATCTCCTCTCCCTGATAAAGACAAATTATTTCTCAGTCTCTCTCTCTCTCTCTCTCTCTCTCTCTTTCTATCTATCTATCTCCCCATCCTCCATTTTCCTTTCACTTACCACCAAGGGAGCATGGAGTGATGGAGCCTGGAGCCCTGCAGCAACTTCAGTGGAGGGGGATCATGAGTGTTGAGCTGCAAGTCCTTCTTTCCACTCCTTCCATGGTTAGTTGCTTCTTTATTTGCAGATTCAGAGAGGGCTTTGCTTCTTGCTGGGGATGGGACCCCATGCGTGACTTTTGGGGCCCCCTGACCTTCCTTTTTCAGGATAGTTAGTCTCCACTGGGCTATGCAAATGCCAACATTCTGCCATCTTGTCCCGCTCAAATGAATACCTTCTACTCTATCTTAAGAAAAATGCCAATATTTCATGCTTCTTTTGAGGATTTTTATCACACAAAACACTGGTGTCATGACATTTGCATACAAGTACATGACATACTTTGATCATATTCACTCTAGCGTTTCCCTCCCCTCTCCACCTCCTTCTCCCGTTGGCCCCAATTACTTATCTTTCATACACCAATGTCAGAAAGGCTCTACAAATACTCAATATTTAATGTAATTTCATTAAGTGATACACTTTCTTATTATGACTGAATTGACACCTTATATTTTAAATGTTTACTCCATTCATAACAATGTAGACATAAGCAATTTAGTTACAAGCTTGCCACATATGCTACTGAAAGTCCTATCAACAGATAAATACATTTACAGTTAACCCATCGCTTTGGAGACATAACTATTAGATCTGAATTGCATTTTTAAATACTTAAGATATAACTATCAAAATTTCAAAAATTATTCTTGATTTCAGTCAAAATTTGTAATCTTCACAAATACAAGTCAGTTCCCTATGTACCACTTGATATATTGTTATAAACCTGAGGAAAATATCAAATTTAATTATAAGTATTGATATGGTAGTCCTTTGGGGGAGGAAAGTGGTACTGGGTTTTGAACTCAGGACTTCTTGCTTGGTAGAGAGGCACTCTGCCTCTTGATCCCTGCCCCATCCTTGTATTATTTCTCAGGTAGGGTCTCACATTTTTGCTCAGAGCCAGCCTCAGATTCTATTGCTTCTACCTATTCCTTCCAGGTAGCTAGGATTACTGGTATGAATCACTCCACCTGCCATATGGTAGCATTTTCTACAAAATCTCAGGAACTTTTAAAGTGGTTATTATGTTTGAAAAATGATTTACTGCATATTCTGATAACATTTATCATTGTTTTTAATCCTCTATGGTTTCCATAGTTACAGCATGAAGCTCACCACAATCTCTTTGTTTTCAGTACACAAAAGGATAACTTCATAATATTCTGACAGCATAATTCTCGCTGAATACGCACTCATATAAAGACAATTTTTGTTTTGCCATCAGACTACATAAACAGGAACTCATACACAAGAATTTATATATCAGATATGAATGGTAATGATTTAATGCTCTTATTATAGCAAACTAGAGAAGAAGAAACAAGATAATTCTTAGTTTCTTTGATTTTATTTATTACAATTTTATAATTTTACTTTTGTTTAAGTCACAATAAGACTCTTATTTGTTTATTCAAATCACTGTTTGAAAATCAAGTTACAATGTGTAGTCTCACATCAACCAGTCCCCTATTGTGACCTTAAAACTGACATTTGACAAAAGCTCCTTAGATGGCAGTCCTTGCTCTTCCCTCTCTCCCCTAGCTCAGTTCCCTGGATACACTTCCATGGTTAGTCCATGCTTGTAATGATTGTGTCCCTTATCATGTCCAGTCTTCATTTTCCTCATAAATAATGCAGGTTACTTATGAGGAGACAATCAATTAGGGTACAGACATGAAAAGGGTACTGTATACATCTCAAAATAGCTGCCATGGTGCACTGAGATTATCTGTTCATTTTAATCAATTCTTCAGTTGAAGAAGCGAGCATATAAATAGCAAATGAAGGCAAAGAAATTTCTTGGTCCAAAAACCAGTTGCTAAGAATTTTTATGTTGAACTTTTGACTCCTGTTGTGGACGCGCTGTTTCAGACCCAATGAAAGTATTTGTAGCATTAAGAGTTTTGTTGAATAACAGAATCAGCCAAGTCTTCACAAGCCTTCTTGTACCTGTGCCTGCCAGAAATCGTCTCATGACTTCAGAGGCTAATTACTTAAATATATCAGTCATCTGTTGCACTGAAATGTCTTATAAACAGACTCAACATGATCGTTCTTTAGTGAAAAAGAAATATGGCCTCTACATGCTGCTTTCCATCTCATGGGGTGAAGAAATTTTTGTTCTCAATTTAGAACCAAATACCACCATCAATATCCCTTGGAAATTATACTTAATTAAAATGCTCTAGTCATAAAATCTGCCAAATAAAAACTTGGTTCTGTGTTTCAATTAACTTCATTTAATTAGAATTATATAATAAGGAGTGAATCTGCTTGTGTAGCTAATCAAAGAGATTGTGGTTTGGTCAAAATAAAGAGAAAATTAGGAACAGTAATGGATAGAAACAGAATAACATGCTCTTCATTCCAAATTAAGTCCTCATCTGGCTGACACAAGCAGGGAGGAGAGCCTCACATTTGCACTCAGTCTGTGTGTTGGAGAAGTGTCCCTGGACTCTGGTCTGCTGCAGCTGATTATGGCTCACACCACAGGGCAGCTTGGTGTTCACACCTATGTCAAACCCACTGCTAGTCTGTTTTTGCAATTCTTGCTTGAAAAAGGGAAAGTTAAAACAAAGCAAACACCTGACATGTGATTTATTAACTCTAACTTCTGTGGTTCAAAAAGACAAAGGAAACTCATTTTCCTAAAGATGTGCCCGCAATCATCACTCTTCTCTCCGAGGTTAGGGTCGTCATTTCTGTAGTGCTGGCACAGTACACAGGAAAACCATTCCTGTGACAGTGCTGCTTGCTGTGTAGGTCACAAATAAGAGAAATGCTAAAGTGAAATGTCCAAAATACTCCACACTCAGAACCTCAGATTAGTATTTACATACTTGCATTAGAAAACACTCTCTGATCATAAAATGATCTTGATTATTTAGAGCAAAACTTTGTTTGACCTAAATACAGTGGGAATAATAGAATCATACAATAAAGAAATGGAGGCTTCAACTCAGTGTTTATTCTCACAAGGGAAAATTAGGTGAATCAAGTTATCTGACAGGAAGGCAGAGATGCCCCTCACACAAGCTCAGTGCTTAGCTGAAGTCTGGGGTGGGCTGGGTGTACATTGTGACATTTGCAATCAGTCTTCCAACACATTGTAGTTGAATTCACACCCTCCATTACTCTCAAGGCCATAGGCTCACCACTGTGATTTGCTTACTCTTGACTTGATTCTTGAAGGTGGTCTGACTGGGTCATTCTACCATCCTGTTCAGTGTTGGTCTCATCTTCTCTCTTGGCTGACAGTGGAAGGAAATCTCTAAGACTTTGCTTAGCCTCTCCCTGGTCACCTGGCTCCAATGTGCTCCATTTTAATGGGAGCCACAATTAACTTAGTGTCTCCAGAGTCTAATGTCAATGTAAACCCTGGGACCAACAGTCCCTAACCTATTTACTATAACCCTTTTCTAGTGTTACCTGTTTAACTGTGTCCTCTAAAATTAATAAGCTGAAATTCTAATCCCAGCACCTCAGATTTGACCTCAATGGAGACTGGTAAATGTAGATGAAATAAGATCAGGTTACAGTAGAGTAGGGTAGCCTATAATTCAGTATGACTATGTCCTTATAAAATGTGAAAATTTGGGCATAGATCCCTCTATGAAGATGAAGGCATTAAAGTGATGCTTTCCCAATCTAGGAAACACTAGATTATCAGCCACCACCAGAAGGTAGATATAAGCATGGAACAGATTCTTTACTACAAACTCACAAAAGGAAATGACTTTGCCAACACCTGATTTCACTCTTGTAGTCTTCAGAGATGTGAGCCTATATGTTTCTTTTAAAGTCATCCACTTTGTTTTTTGTTGTTATTGTTACAGCACCCACAAATTTGCACAAGCTATACACATTCACTCAAGGTAATGTCTGCAGAACTTTGGGGGACGGACTGGGGAATGGTTGCTAAATGTTCCACCTGAAGACCTGTCCAGTCCTTCCTTCTTGGGTTCAGACTTCTTTGTACCTCAAGATTTCATTTCAGAAAACTCTCTTAGGATCAGAAATTAAGCAAAGATTTTTACAAGTTTGGGGTACTGCCACAACACGCTTGTCATATCGCTCTTATTTCTTCTAATAGCACAAGATGAGTATATCCTGAGGGCCTCCCATCTACGCTGTCTTTAGGGTTGCCATGTTTCATTAGCTCTTTAATATTCAGTGAATCAATCTCCTTTGGTCTCTGCCATTCCAGCCCCTGTGATAATTGGGACCTTCCTACTGCCTTGTCTTCATTGTTAAAGGCTCTTATCATCCTCCCCCCATTGCTATCAGTTCTCTTAATTCTATAATAAACTGTCTCACCATCAGCCTTGGTTTGATGAAGAGTCGGCGCTAAACACTTACGAGATGCTGCTGTACCGGGACTCTCCTTTCATTAAGAGTTGATGGGGCATCCTTCATGCTTCCTTGTGGGTCACCTGCAGGACTTCCCCTCATCCTTGAGAACCACAGCAATTTTGGCTTTTTAACTTTAATAATTATTGCTGTAGATCCAAGGAACATAGAAGAGTGGACCTGGAATCAGGGATGAAAAGAGAATTACCTAAAAGTCCGTGTTTACTACCACACTCTATCTTCACACACAGAATTTTGCATTCATGGCACCTATCACCCCTCCCTTTCCTCAGGTAAAATGCTGGAAGTTGCCACTCTAGGGAAATTATATTATTTTATAGAAAAGCCTGGAATTTTGTTATCCTTTGGAATGTTTACATCTGTCTTATTTTCAATCATTCTAAAACAAGTCTGACAATGGATAAGACTCATAAATGAACCCAAGATTCCCCCTATCACTCACTCAGTTTATTCTTTAAAAAGACACAAAAATCAACAAATACATGAGAAAGGTCCTAACTTGAAGCACACACTGAGGTGCTAAGGAAAAGTGAAAAAAATATCTAAACCCTGATAAGAGGTGTTTTCAACAAATTTCAGAAAATCAGGAATAACTTGGGAATTCTTAATAATTGTGGAAATAAAAATACATTAAACTGTGCAAAAGTTTCATAAATTAATTTCATCTTTTATTATCAGTACCAAATTCTAAATGCTTTAAAAAAATTGAGGAAAAATATTTTCAATCTATAATTTAATGAAGCAAGGAAGTTTCAATAAATGATTTTTCTGACAGAAGAACTCAGAAATTTCCCTCCTTTTGCAATCTGCTCTCAAATAATTACATGAAAAGTGTTCTAGCCCAACAGAGAAATAAATCAAAACAGGTCATATCTGCTATATCAATAAGGTCACCTTTAGCACTAACTGAAAACCAAATACAATTTAGCTTAGGCAAGGCATGATCCTCAGCACCATCACCAAAACAGGTAGTAGATATTCTTTGTTCATTTTGTGTCATATTAAATTTTAGAAGCAAGTTTGATTTTATTTCTCCACTTAGTTCCTTCCTTCTCTCTTCTCAGCAGCAAAGACCAAATGTCTACCACACTAAGACACGGGAAGCAGATTCATAGTTTAGGGGCAGCTGGGTCAAAGCCCTCAGATTAGAGAACATCAGGAAAAAGTTGTTCCCCTAGAACACCTACTACTTTAAACCTTGCCAGAAATGATTGTATTGTAAAAGGACATTGCAAAAAGATGAAAAGTGAGAAACTGCAGTGAAAAGCAAAACATCGAAATGCAAATCATATACAATTTGACTTCACTATTTGCATCATCCTATGGGTGGAAAAAACACAAGTTGATTTTTAAATTTAATTAAACATGTGAAATTATATATAATATCAGATGTTTGATATCTGGTATCATAGAGATAGATAGATGATAGACAAATATATAGATAAAAGATAGATATATAGATAATAAGATGATAATAGATAAAGTCACACATATCACCAAAAGATGAAGCAGGAAGAGAGTGTGCAGTGACAGACAGGTAAATCTTTATCTCTCCCAACAGGAAATACACAGGTGATGTCCAGCTTTGAGGAATCCAGACTAGCCGTTTGTATTACGATAAAGATACAGATAACTACCAAAGGAAAAAAAATGAAAGAGATGAAAATTCTGTTGCCTGGAGGGGAAAGGGGCAAAGGAGATGGGGGGTCATTTCACTAAAAGGCTTTCGGGATTACTGTATCTTGAACCATGTGTGTGTATTTTTTTTTTTTTTGGTAAAGGAAAATGTATATTTTAAAGGTAAGCTTGAGATGTGTGTATTAGTCAATGGACAACACTACAAAGGCTATTTAAAGCTATTTTCCAATGCTGTGTGAAGTTTTCAATAAGTGGAATAGATTGTTTTCCCAAGAAAATATGGACACAAAAATTTGGAAACAAAATAGTCATTTTCTTCCTTGCATTCTACTTGTCCAATGTCTCAAGATGAGCTCTCTTAGTACAGATCCAAAGTATGCACCATCCAAGTTTTCATGTCATGGATCAGTAGCTGAACATAGAAAATGGAGTGGACAAGTGAGATTGTGACTCCCTCATTTATGCAGTCCAGGCCTGGCTTCTACAGTCTGCGAAATGAAACAACACTCAGTCCCATCATTCATCTTCTCAGCAGATATTAGAAACTATCCTTAGGCAGCATAACAGGGAAAAACACAAAGTAGATCAAAATTAATCTGTCTGCTTCTCTTCATTTTTTTTATAGCTTATGTGTTTTAAATGAATAAAACTAGCAACTTTGAATGTAAAAGTGGGAATGCATTGTGCCATAAAAATGAGCATACAGCTTGGGAGAGAATATAAAAGAAGAGAGAGAGGAAGACATGCCTTGCAGCTGCTTTCCATCCCACCCCTGTTTCTCATGAGCAAATACATGTGAAGACCTTAAGCTTGTTTTAGGCCTGATGGGTGGGTTCCACCTCCTCCTCTTCCACCTGTTCTTCTTCTCAGGCACCTGTGGTCCCTCTCCCAGCAAGTCCTCAACACCACCTGCGGCAGTGAGTCTATTCCCAACAGTATTTTTGCTATATGGTAATTCTTTAAAGTCAATTTTTAAAAAGAGAAAGGGAGAGAGATGCTGTAACTTCTGGCATTGTTAGATGCAAATATTGCAGTTGATACTGTGTTTTTATGAAGTACTAATCTGTGGTCCTGTATGCAACATGATATTTCTTCATACTATCAATACTCTTGTTCCTTTTTTCATTACTGAAGTTTGAATTTCAATAGAGGTAAATGTAGACATGACTTTAAAAACTGAAATTATTATGTGTTATGTTGGGAAATAAAAGTTGACTTAAACAATAATAGAAGATTTAATTTACTTGCTGAAAATTTTAAGGGCCATTTTAATAGTGCAATGGTTTCACCGATAACCAATCTTTTCACATCACCATCCTCAACATATTGAACTTAGCCCTGAGCTGTCCTTCTACATTTAAAATAGCCATGTAACCATATCTTTATAAATCCCCAGGTAATATATCTTTATAAGGATGGATAAGAGAATGCCTGTGGTTGTTGTGGGTTTGCCTCTGAGCTGATATTGTATTAAAAAATGGGATACAACATCTTATAGCTCAATATTGGATTTTTGTACCAAATAAAGAAATTATTTGTCAATAACCCAGTCTTAGAAAATATATTTTAGCTTTAAAATCAGCCAAAAAAATAAAAGCATTTCATTGTTATTTATCTACAAGATATTTTGGTTAATTCAGTATTCTCCAGTTAGCTCTTATTCCCAAACTATTTCTAAATGGTGATTTTAGTAATTGAGTATTTTAAGAGATGAATGTCATCTTTTTTACATTTTATTATTATATTAGCTCTGTCCATTCATTAAACCATTTAACCATTAGTTCATACATACATTGATACAGTTATTTTTAATTCAATTAAACAAGTAAAAACATAATGGAGAGACAACATGATTTAGCATTTAAACATCAGCTCCACAGGAAAACTATGCTTCAATTGGCTCCTAGGTATATTACATAATCTCACTGTGCCTGTCTGGGAAACAGGGATAAAAATCCACACTTTGAGAGGTTATAATTTCCATATGCTAACACATGTAAATTGCTTAAGAGAAGGCATGGGCCCTACTAATTATTAAATACTTTTAATATTAATGAATATAGGGTTCAAAATTTATACTGTTTTCATAAGTGCTATATATAGCTTTGTAGGTATGACTGAAAAGCTCAGGAAATAAGAAACGTGGAAAAATAAGGCTATACCCAACCAAAAATCTTATGTGCAACAAAAGAAACAATGAAAATATCAAAGAAACAATCTATAGAATGGTAGAAAATATTTGCCAACTGTTTATCTGATAAAGGATTAATATCAAGAATATGTAAGGAATTCCTACTAACCAATAGGAAACAAGCAAGCAAAACAACAACAACAAAAAAGGCCAGTTAAAAGCTGGGCATCTCTTGGCAGGGTCACTCATGTCTGTAATCCCACCTAGTTGGGAGGAAGAGATTGGGAGGATCATGGTTCAAGGCCAGCCTGGGCAAAATGTTAGTGAGACCCACTTATCAATCTGTAAATTGAGCATGATGGTTTACATTTGCCATCTCAGTTACATGGAAGGATCACTGTCAGAGGCTGGTCCTGTACAAAAATGCAATACCCTACCTGAAAACTAACTAAAGCAAAAAAGGGCTGGGGACATGGCTCAAGTGGTAGAGGCCCTGCCTGGCCAGTGGGAGGCCCTGGGTTCATTTCTTAAAAGAGGATATGTGGCCAGCAGGCATAAGAACAGACTTTCAATTTCACTAATTACCACAAAAAATGCAAATCAAATCTACAAAGAGGTTTATCTCCACCTGTTAGAACAGTCCTCATTAAAACAAAATAGACAATACAGGTGCAGGTGAGGATGTAGAGAAATTAGACCCTTTTTTACTCTGCTGGTGGAACTGTAAAATAGTGCAGCTCCTGTGGAAAACAGGATGGAAGTTACAAAAATACATCTAAAAGCTATAACTGTCTTGGCAATTCTCTGTGGGTATTTATCCAGAGCCATTGAGAACAGGAAGGAAAAGAGGTATTCGCTGTCCTGTGTTCCTTGCAGCATTGCTACAACAATGGGAGTAATAAAATGTCCGTGGGCAGAAGACAGAAGAGGGATGTGATATAAATATAAAACGGATTGTTATTCAGCCTGAAATATGTTGCATAATAACATAAATTCACTTTGAGAACACCATGGTAAGTGAATGAAGCCAATCACATCAGGACAAACACTGTGTGACTCTGTTTACCTGAGGCCTCTCAGGAAGCCAAACTCCTAGAAGTGGGAGGTGGGATGTGATTGCCTGGACCTGGGAAGGGGAAATGGGGAATTGCTGTTCTGTGAGTATAAAATTTAAGTAGTGAGGATGAGTCAGTAGAGGCCTGCTGTCATAACATTGTAGTTACAAGTAAAAACACTGGGCTCAACACTTAAAATTTGTTAACAGGATAGATTTCATGCTAAGTGTTGTTTTATCATAATTTAAAAGTAGTCCATTTGAACAACTCAAACCCAAAGAAATTTGGTTTGTTTTGGGTAGAAATACCATGTAACAACCATCCATAGTCTGTGTTTTCCATTATTAAGTCATTCTCCTACTAGGACAAAGCCTGGAGTTTGGGCTTCAGACTACAAACACCTGCTGCATGGTCTCACTGGACAAAAATACTTTAAGTGGTATTATAGCAAGTAGGACTATTTTCCTGTGTAGATGACAATAAATCAATGCAAACAAACTTTGGCAAAATTGCACCTATTGACTCATAAAACTAAAAACACAGGAGTAGAACTTTCGGCAGGATTTAATCTAGAAGTTCAAGTAAATTTCTTTTGTATCGCCTCAAAATCCTGTTTTCAGTTGGTTTTAATAATACTCACCAGGGATATTGCTAGATCCTATGATAGTTTTATTTTTAATTTTTTTATTAAATCCCATGCTTGTCTTCCATTTGGACCTCATTTTGCATTCTTTAAAAGGACTTTTAGTTTTTCCTCAGCAGTTGCGTTTCAGTTTTTGTTGTTTTCTGTAGTATATATATGTATAAAATAGCCATCTTAACAAGTGGCTTTGAGTTGCACTTCCCCGAAAATTTGTGGTGTGAAGCACCTTTTCATATACTTTTTTGGTCACTTGTATGTTTTTCTTAGAGAAATGTCCATGCAAGCATTTTGCTCATTTTAATTGTATTATTATTATTTTCTCCTTTGTTGTAGGGTTTCCTCTTTGGACATTGACACCTTATTAAATATATGGTTTCTCATTTCAACTCTGCAGAAGCAGGGGGTGGTGAGTTGGTTTTTGTGTTGAGTTTGGCATAGTCTCACTTGGCTATTTTTCCTATCGTTGCATATGCTATTAAAGTCACATCCAAGAAGTTATTGTTAGGAACAAGGTTATGAAGATTTTCCATTCTATTTTCTCCTAGGAGTTCCACAGTTTCATGCCTTATTTAAATTTTTAATTGATTTTGAGTTGAGTTTGTGTCTGATCTAAGATGGGGCTCCAATTTCATTCTTTTGCACATGTATTTCTGGTCCTCTCACCACCACTTGAGGTCATATTTGTCAAAGATCTTATAAATACTGGCATATGAACATTCTTGACCCTGTGACTTTGGTCTAAGGCACTCATTTTTGTTGGATACCTAGTATGGAATTTCTGAATCACATCATATGCATATTTTCTATCCAGTAGATAAGGCTAAACTGCTTTCCACTTTCCAAAGAAATCGCATCAATGCACTCAGTCAATACTAGTACTTGTTGGTGTAATTCATCACCAACATGTTGTATCTTCAACCTTTTAATTTTAACCATCGTAGAGGCTGTGAAGAGGAACCTCATTGCAATTTTAATTTGCAGTTCCTTGATGACTAATGGAATTGAGCAAGTTTTCAAAACTCAATTATTTACCTGAATATTCCATTTTAAGTTCTTCCTGAAACCAGTTGTTGATGCTTATGTTATTTCTCTTTTAACTTGATTGTTTATTTGAAAAGCCCTTTATTGTAGGTTTTGCAATTACCTCCTACAACTACATTGTTTTCTGCCTTATTTGATGCCTGGGCTGAAAATGTTATTTTAGCTAAAATATGTTATTTATATTTTTAGCTAAAATATGTTACTATAGAAAAATTTTATTATTTTCCTTTATTAGTACAGAGTTTTGTGTTTAATAGAGTTTAACAATTCTGAGTCATAAAACACTTTTCTATTTCCTATTTCTAGAAGATTTAGTGTGTTTCCTTTTATAATTTTTTTTTAATATTCACCAGAAATCAATTTACAAGCATCTGAGTTTTTTGACATGTAGTCAAAAAAGTCTCTCCATTTTAGGGAAACCCTTCTTTCCCCTGTTTGCACTGTCACTGTCGCCATACATCAGGTGCCGCCCTGGCATGAACTGTTCTTCAATCTTCTTATTTGTTTTGTTGGTATATTTCTCTTTTTTGCACTAAAAACAAACGTCATGACTTGCATAGCTTTCTGATCAGTCTCGAAAGTTGAAAGATCATACTAGCCCACTCTCTTTCTCTTCCTCCAGTGAGGGCTGGGATAATCTGGACTTTCTGAGTTTCTATATAAATTTTAAAATCGAACTGTCATTGTCCTAGATAGTTCAGATTTGGATTAGGACTGCATCAAATTTTTAACTAAGTTTTTAAGCTTCAATTAACACTTTTATAAATTAATTCTTCTAAGCTATGCAACAGTTTAACTTTTTAGTTTCAAAATATTTTAAATATTCTCTCAATAGTATATTGTTTTCTATATAAAGGCCTTTCAAAGTTTTTGTTATGCTTATTCCTAGATATTTGACAGTATTTGAACTAGCAAAATTGCATCTCATTAACTGTGTGTGCTTTTGTGTGCATTTCTCTTACTTGCTGACATATATTAAAACAATTCTGGTGTTGATTTTTGTCACTGGCCTTGTTTTACTGACTCCTTAATTCTCAAAATTTGTTAGATTCTTTTAAAATTTCTACATACATGGTCATACTGTCATCAAATATTTATAGTTTTATTTCTTACTGTCTAACTCTTATATTTTATTCTGCTTGCCTTCAGTTAAGACCTCCTGAGCAATATTGATTTAGTAGCAGTTATTTAAGCAGTTCTTCATGAGTCATGCTAACTGATACAGTTTTATTACTGATACACAGTATTTATCATAGTGAAGAAGCACCACTTTCTTCCTAAAGTGCCGTTATCAGTCATAGTTTTTGTATCCAGCTCCTAAAATGATCATGTGATTACTTCCCCTTTCCTGTTTTTATGGGGATTTACAGAGCCAGGCATGATGATGCTTGCCTATCATCCCAGTACTCCAAAGACCAGAAGCAGAGGATCATAGGTATGAGCCAGCTTGGGCTACATGGTGAGATCCAGGCAGCCTAGACATGTAGCCCTGTTTCAAACAGCAGCAGCAGCAAACAAATAAGGAATGACATGGTCAGCTTAAAGGGTAAACATTCCTGTTTCTGATCCAAGAACTGTTGTGTTGGTTTGTTTTGGGGGATCTCAACATTTGATGGACAAATTAAGACAAAGAAGTTGTCTCATTCAATTAATTGAATATCACTTTTGTTAGCCTACTTAATTTAACAGTTTTAATTGAGATCTATAGTTGTTCTTTGGGATGGCAATGTTACCAAAATGTTATTTTGCTTCAAGAAAGACGGTTTGTATCCATTTATTTCCTCTCTTAAATTATCAGTTAAATTGGAAAATTTGTTTCTGCATGTAATAACTACAACTTTTCATGTGTTCTCTTTAGGAGGTAACTGTATCTCCCTTCTTTTGATAAAACAGATTTCAATGGCCTGTATGGGTAAATAGATTAATTCCACAAACAGGTGACATATTTCCTTTTAAAATAAGGATCATAGGTCAAGTATGCCCTACTTCTCTTCTGACTCTTCTTATTTTTGAAGAAAAACAACCACTCTTCAGTGCTACCATCTCCATATTTATAATTATTTTATGACTATTTTAATTAACTTGAAGTCAGTAAAAATAAAAGTTTTAGCTTGTGTTGTTTAAAAGAATACATCCATGTTTCCATTTTGGTGATACTGACTTATTATAGCTTTATTCTAGCTGATATATCCGTACACTGAAAAAATAAAGATTTAAATCTAAATCAAGAGACAGACTTTGAACCTTAGTCAGAGCATAGTGGAAGCCAAAAGGACAGAGCCAGGAGAGCACTGAGGAGATAATTTTCTTTGAGGGGGTTATAGACTTTTTAAGCTGGTACTTGAAAGCATAAAAATTTTATGATATTGGTGCAATGACTTGATGTTTCAATACATGTATACAATGTATAATATTTAAATAAGATTAACCATATAAATCTTCTCATTGTTTATGATAAATATCTTTCCAAATTCTTTCTCCCAGCTTTTTGAAATGTGCTGTATGTACATTATTGTTATCCATAGTCACCCTACTGTGCAGAACTTCTTTTTCCTACCTAACCATACTTAGTCTTCTGTGTCCAACCTCTCCCCATCCCTCACTTCTCCCTATCCTTCATAGGCTCTTACTCTGAATTTCTAGAGATCAACATTTTTATACTCTGCACATGAGAGAGATTACTCATTTTCTGTGTCTGACTTATCTCACTTAACTTTTTGATCTCAGTTCCATCCAAGCTGTCACAAATGGCAGGATTTCATTCCTGATTAGAGAGCAATCGTATTCCGTTGTATGTATGTACCTCAATTTTCTCTGCCCATTCATTAGATGATCATTATAAATATTTTAGTTACAAGTAAAAGACAATCAGTTGATCATGGCTTTAATCATAGAGGACAAGAAATTCAGGGAGGAGATCCAAGATGGCGACTGGGACACAGCTACATACCTCCTGAACTCCATGCACCAGGGACTTTGCTGAGAGGCTGGAGACACACTTGCCTGAGATAAAGCATCAGGGAGAGCTGAAACATCAGCATTCTGAACCCCAAGCTAATGGAAGGCTTCCCCAGGCCACAAAATAGTAAAACAATAGCCAAGCCCTGCCTCATGGGCCCACTGAGCCGTGGCTCTGCAGGCCATGAGATCTGTGAACCCTGGTCCTGCTCCTCAGCCCTTCCAGGGCCGCTCTTCCCCAAACTCCCACCCCTCAGACCCGCACAATCTCCACCAGACAGAGCACCTAAGGCCTGCCAATCAGGCGGTCCACAGGCATTCACGATCACAACCAGGCCACAGCCCTCAGGCCTGCACAATCTCGCTGGGACCATGCCCCTAAAGCCTACAAGCCGGCAATCCACACGCATGATCTCCACTCCGCCAGCCACGCCAGGCCCACACTCCAAAGGCCCACTAGTTTCCCTCAAGGAAAGGCCTATGCCTGTAGGCCCATGGGACCCCACCCAACTCCACAGGAGGGCTCCAAACCTGCCTAAGACACACACACAGACAGGTCTGGATGCTAAAGGAGTAACATCAGAACAACTAAGGCTGCATTTCTACTGTTCCATAACTGGTGACTTTTTTTTCTTTTTTTTCCTTCTTTAAGGGTTTTGCTGCTGCCTGGTTTGCTGTTTGATCACCCACTATCTCTCCCATTTCTTTTCATCTCTTCTCTCCTCCTTTTATCTTTCCATCTCTTTCTCTTTTTTATCCTTCTCTCTTGGTTTTATTGTATTAATATTGTTACCCAGTTAATACTAAATTACACATAGTCCAGGGGTACAAACAGTACCTAGTGGAAATATGGAAAGAAGAAAAAGGGATGGAAACCATTTTAACCTCAAAAAATAAAGTACTGCAGGATTAGAGTGAAATGAAGAAAACGGATACCCAGATCCAGACTCCAATGAAACAAAGATAAACTATACCAAGGAACCAAATGAAGCCCATAAGAACAACCTGAAAGAAGAAATCCTACAAGTAATTAATGAGAATTTCATGGAGATGTTACTAGACATGGTCAACAAAAATGTACAGGAGGCACTCAAGAAATTCCAAGACAATAAAAACAAAGAATTTCAGAAAACACAAAAACAAATAAATGAAATAATAGAAGCCCTAAATAAATGCCAAACTGAAACTGAGACCACCACAAACAGAGAGATAAACAAATTAAGGTCAAAAATTGACAATATTAAAGAGGAAGTAACCCAAGATATGGAAAACCTCAGAAAAAAGAATGAAACAGAAACGCAAAACAAAATAGAAGGCCATTCCAGCAGAATAGAACAAACAGAAGACAGAATTTCAGAACCTGAAGATGAAATGGTAATTAAAGGAAAAACTGAAGAACTATTAGTTGAACGACTCAAGACCTGTGAAAAGAAAAGGCAAGAACTCACTGACTCCTGAAAAGACCAAACCTGAAAATCATGGGCAGTGAAGAAGGAGAAGAGGTACAAACAAAAGGAATGCATAACAATTCAGCAAAATAATAACAGAAAATTTCCCAAATCTAGTGAAAACTATGCCCATTCAGGTACAGGAAGCCTCCAGAACACTGAACAGACCTGACCAAAATAAAACTACCCCCATGATATATTATCATTAAAACAACAAGTACAGAGACTAGAGAAAAAATATTGAAGGCTATAAGAGAGAAAAAACAAATAACATACAAAGGTAAACCCATCAAAATGACAGAAGATTTCTTAACAGAAATCTTAAAAGCAAGAGGCATATGGAGTGAGGTCTTCCAAGCACTGAATGAAAATAGCTTCAACCCTAGGATACTACTCAGCAAAACAATCTTTCAAAATAGATGGAGCAATAAAAGTCTTCCATGATAAGCAGAAACTAAAACAATGTATGACCACCAAGCCACCACTACAAAAGATTCTCCAAGGAATTCTGCACACAAAAAATGCAAGCAAACAAAACCATCAAAGGGCAGGTAGTACCAAACCACAGGAGAAGAAAAGGCAAGAAAGTAAAGAGTAACATTGATTCAGCTGCACACAATCAAAACCTTAAACAACAAAGACAACTACATGACAGGGATCACCACGTATTTATCAATACTAACACTGAATGTTAATGAACTAAATTCCCCCATCAAAAGACACCAATTGGCAAACTGGATTAAAAAGGAAGATCCAACAATCTGTTGCTTACAGAAGACCCATCTCATCAACAGAAATAAGCATAGGCTTAGGATGAAAGGCTGGACAAAGACTTACCAAGCCAATGGTCCCTGAAAACAGGCAGGGGTAGCAACACTTGTGTTGGACAAAGTAGACTTCAAACCTACATTGATCAAATGAGATAAAGAAGGACATTCCATACTAATAAAAGGGGAAATACATCAAAAGGAAATAACAATTATCAACCTATATGCACCCAACGTCAATGCACCCAATTTCATCAAGTTCCCTTCAGGGACCTAAAATCATATAAACTCCCACACAGTGGGAGTGGGAGACTTTAATAACCCCCTGTCACCAATAGATAGGTCATCCAAACAAAAACATCAATAATAAAATCCTAGAATTAAATCACACCATAGATCAAATGGAACTAGCTGATGTCTACAGAATATTTCATCCAACTTCTGAACAATATACATTCTTCTCAGCAGCCCATGGAACCTTCCCCAAAATTGGTCATATCTTTGGGCACAAAGCAAGCCTCAGCAAATATAAGAAAATAGAAATAATCCCATGAATTCTATTTGATCACAATGCATTTAAACTAAAAGCAACAACAAAAACATCAGTAAAAAACCTGCAAACAATTGGAAGCTGAACAACACCTTGCTTAATGATGAATGGGTCATTGATGAAATAAAAGAGGAAATTAAAAGGTTTCTGGAAGTTAATGAAAATGAAAGCAAGACCTACCAGACCCTATGGGGCACAGCAAAGGCAGTCCTAAGAGGAAAGTTTATAGCCATGACAACATATGTTAAAAGGACAGAAAGATCTCAAATCAATGACCTAATACTACAGCTCAAACTCCTAGAAAAACAAGAACAAGCAAATCCCAAAACAAGCAGAAGGAAAGAAATAATTAAAATAAGGGCTGAAATCAATGAATTAGAAACCAAAAAAAAAATACAAAAATCAATGAAACAAAAAGCTGTTCCTTTGAAAAAATAAACAAGATTGATAGACCCCTGATAAACCTCATATTAATGAGGAGAGAAAAAACTCAAATCAGTAAAATCAGAAATGCAAAAGGGGAGATAACAACAACCATGGAAATCATCAGAGATTACTTTGAGAGGCTATACTCTAATGAATTTGAAAATCTTGAAGAAATGGACAGATTTCTAGAAGCTTACAGCCACCCAAAACTGAACCAAGAGGATATTGATCACCTGAATAGATCTATACAGAAAAAGAAATTGAAGCAGCTATCAAGAACCTCCCCAAAAAAAGAAAAGTCCAGGACCTGATGGATTCACTGCTGAATTCCATCAGATGTTTAAAGAAGAACTGATACCAACTAACATTAAACTGGTCCACGAAATAGAAAGGGAAGGAACACTGCCTAACTCATTTATGAAGCCAGTATTACACTCATCCCCAAACCAGACAAATACACCTCCAAAAAGGAGAACTATAGGCCAATCCCCTTAATGAACATTGATGCAAAAATCCTCAACAAAATAATGGCAAACTGAATCCAACAACAGATCAGAATGATCATTCACCACGACCAACTTGGCTTCATCCCAAAGATGCAGGGGTGGTTCAACATACGAAAATCAATGAATGTAATACAGCACATTAATAGAAGCAAAGACAAAAACCACTTGATCATCTCAACAGATGCAGAAAAAGCCTTCGACAAGATTCAACACCACTTCATGATAAAAGTTGTAAGAAAACTAGGAATAGAAGGAATGTACCTCAACACTGTAAAGGTTATTTATGACAAACCTACAGCTAACATCATACTTAGTGGTGAAAAACTGAAACCATTCCCCCTAAAATCAGGAATGAGACAAGGATGCCCACTACTTCCACTCCTATTCAACATAGTACTGGAATTCCTAGCCAGAGCAATTAGGCAAGAAGAAGAAATAAAAGGAATACAAATAGGTAAAGAAACTGTCAAAATATCCCTATTTGCAGATGATATGATCCTATACCTTAAAGACTGAAAAAATTCTACCCAAAAACTCTTAGACACCATAAACACCTACAGTAAGGTGGCAGAATACAAAATCAACTTACAAAAATCATTAGCTTTTCTGTACACCAACAATGAACAAACTAAGAAAGAATATATGGAAACAATTCCATCCACAATAGCCTCAAAAAAAATCAAATACCTAGGAGTAAATTTAACAAAGGATATGAATGGCCTCTACAAGGAGAATTACAAACTCCTGAAAAAAAGATCAAGGAAGACTACAGAAAATGAAAAGATCTCCCATGCTCATGGATCAGTAGAATCAACATAGTAAAAATGGCTATACTACCAAAAGCAACCTGCATGATTAATGCAATTCCCACCAAAATCCCAATGACTTTCATCACAGAGATTGAAAAATCTACCCTAAAGTTCATTTGGAAATACAAGAGACTGTGAATAGCCAAGGCAATGCTCAGCAAAAAGAGCAATGCTGGATGTATCACAATACCTGACTTCAAACTATATTACAAAGTAATAGCAATAAAAACAGCATGGTACTGTCACAAAAACAGACAGGAAGACCAGTGAAACAAAACAGAGGACCAGGATATGAATCCACACAACTATACCTACCTCATATTTGACAAAGGTGCCAAAAATATACTATGGAGAAAAGACAGCCTCTTCAACAAATGTTGCTGGGAAAAGTGGTTATGCATCAGCAAGAAACTGAAACTAGATCCATGTCCGTCACCCTGTACTAGTTTCAACTCAAAATGGATCAAGGACCCTAATGTCAGACCTGAAACTCTGAAGTTATTACAGAAAAGAGCAGGAAACACTCTGGAACCAATAGGTATAGGCAAGGACTTCCTCAATAGAAACCCAGCAGCCCAGCTGCTGGGACTTCATAAAATTAAAAAGCCTCTGCACAGCAAAAGAAATGGTCTCTAAACTGAAGAGACCACCCACAGAGTGGGAGAAAATATTTGCCACCTATACATCAGATAAGGGACTGATAACCAGAATATACATGGATCTTAAAATCTAAACTCTCCTAAAATCAATGAACCAATAAATAAATGGACAACTGAACTAAACAGAACTTTCTCAAAAGAAGAAATTCAAATTGCCAAAAAACACTCGAAAAAATGCTCACCATCTCTAGCCATAAAGGAAATGCAAATCAAAACCACACTAAGATTCCACCTCACCCCTGTTAGAATGGAAATCATCAAAAACACCACCAACAACATGTGTTGGTGAGGATGTGGGGAAAAAGGAACCCTAATCCACTGCTGGTGGGAATGCAAGCTGGTGCAACCACTCTGGAAAAAATTTTGGACATCAATCCCACTCCTGGGGATATTCCCAAAGGAATGTTTCACAGGTTACTTCAGAGGCACCTGCACACCCATGTTTATTGCTGCACTATTCACAATAGCCAAGTTATGGAAACAACCAAGATGCCCCACTATTGGTGAATGGATTAAGAAAATGTGGTACTTGTACACAATGGAATTTTACTCAGCCATGAAGAAGAATGAAATCTTATCATTTGCAGGTAAATGGATGGAACTGGAGAACATCATTCTGAGTGAGGTCAGCCAGGCTCAGAAGACCAGAAATCATATGTTCTCCCTTGTATGTGTACTTTAGATCTAGGGCAAATGCAGCAATGTGGTTGAACTTGGATCACATGACAAGGGGAGAGCATATTCGGGGAGATATAGGAATAAGTAGAAAACCCAAAACGTGAAAGTGTTTGATGTCCCCACTCCAAAGGAACTAATACAGAAACCTTAAAGTGACAGAGGTTATCATGAGATGGGGATCAGGAACCAGTGTAAAGATCAGTTAGAGATGTATCAACATGGGTCGTAACACATGGGTACATGAAAGCAATGTTAGGAATCTCTCTGTGTAGCTATCCTTAACTCAGCTAGCAAAAATGCTTTGTCTGCCTTATTATGCTTATGTCATTTCTTCAACAAAATTAGTGATAAGGGCAGAACAGGACCTGCCTGGAACTGAGGGAGGAGGGGGGGATGGAGGGGAGGTGGGCAGGGAGGTATGCACATGTGAATAAATGAATTTTAAAAAAGAAATTTAGGGAGAAAGCCAGCTTCAGGCACAAAATTTCTGCACTGAGTCCTCATGTCTACCAGTTTTTTGGCTTCTCCCTCCTTCCTCACTATGTAGATTGCATCTTCAGTCTGAGGATTACAAGAAAACTGCAACACTGTTGTTAAATAGAGTCATGAAAACAGAAAGAACAGAAAGCACATATGAAGATAACAGACAACAAAAAAGGAAAGCAAGCCTCCTCCTTCTAGTTTCTCTTTTTAAGGTCAAAGTAGATTTTTTTCATATGAAAATCACACTCTCCAATCCAAACCAGTCGTTGGCAGTGGTTGAAGCACCAGCATTATCAATGTACATAGTGTTTGAACCAAAATCTGAGTAAAGAAATGAATGCCCTCCCGAAATGAGGGTGGAGTTAGCACAGAGTGAGCAACTAATTATAGGACAGCAACCATCAGTGACTGACAGGTGCCTCTGTTTGAATATACAGCATCCACTCTTACCTTTCATCTTACATATACATTAAACCACATATTTAAAATAAATGTTCTTATCCTTCACAAAATCCCCACATTTTTACTCTTTTACTACTCTGTGTTCAAGTAGAAGATCATGTGGCGACGTGTAGTTTATTTAACAAAATCCAGAGGTACTCTGTTTATAGAGTGTCTTTATAAGGGAACACAGCAAATTATTCATACACAGCATACCGATTGTACCACCACATGGAAGAAACAAAGACACCAAATAAGAACTGTCATCCACTAAACAGGGAGTGGTACCACACACGGTAAGTGCTAGTCCTCACATCATCAGCTCACATCTAAAAGGAAGAGTGAGGAAGCCCTGCCCTGAAAGGGACCTGGTTCTTCAATTACATGTCTTATTCTTTTCCCCTTGACAGAGATTAATTTAGGCAGGAGTGTGTCATCCGATTATTGCCAAGGAGAGGTGAGGAAGAGCTCTCTTCCATGCTGAGGAACTGCCCTCACGCTCCTCACTGATCGTAACAGACCCACGGGAAGAAGAGGAATGTGTGTTGTAATACAATGACAGGATTTGCTGCAGACACACTTTCTTTTTTTTTTTAATTGTTTTATTATTCATATGTGCATACAAGGCTTGGGTCATTTCTCCCCCCTGCCCCCACCCCCTCCCTTACCACCCACTCAGCCCCCTCCCTCTCCCCCCCACCCCTCAATACCCGGCAGAAACTATTTTGCCCTTATCTCTAATTTTGTTGAAGAGAGAGTATAAGCAATAATAATAGGAAGGAACAAGGGTTTTTGCTGGTTGAGATAAGGATAGCTATACAGGGCATTGACTCACATTGATTTCCTGTGTGCGTGTGTTACCTTCTAGGTTAATTCTTTTTTATCTCACCTTTTCTCTAGTTCCTGGTCCCCTTTTCCTATTGGCCTCAGTTGCTTTTAAGGTATCTGCTTTAGTTTCTCTGCGTTAAGGGCAACAAATGCTAGCTAATTTTTTAGGTGTCTTACCTATCCTCACCCCTCCCTTGTGTGCTCTCGCTTTTGTCATGTGCTCAAAGTCCAATCCCATTGTTGTGTTTGCCCTTGATCTAATGTCCACATATGAGGGAGAACATACAATTTTTGGTCTTTTGGGCCAGGCTAACCTCACTCAGAATGATGTTCTCCAATTCCATCCATTTACCTGCGAATGATAACATTTCGTTCTTCTTCATGGCTGCATAAAATTCCATTGTGTATAGATACCACATTTTCTTAATCCATTCGTCAGTGGTGGGGCATCTTGGCTGTTTCCACAACTTGGCTATTGTGAATAGTGCTGCAATAAACATGGGTGTGCAGGTGCCTCTGGAGTAACCTGTGTCACAGTCTTTTGGGTATATCCCCAGGAGTGGTATTGCTGGATCAAATGGTAGATCAATGTTTAGTTTTTTAAGTAGCCTCCAAATTTTTTTCCAGAGTGGTTGTACTAGTTTACATTCCCACCAACAGTGTAAGAGGTTCCTTTTTCCCCGCATCCTCGCCAACACCTGTTGTTCATGGTGTTGCTGATGATGGCTATTCTAACAGGGGTGAGGTAGAATCTTAGTGAGACACACTTTCTAATGAATGGATATTTTTTCTTATTATTACATTTTTGTTTCCTATCTTCACAATGAATATGCAGATTATAGAAAATTTAGAAATACAGACAGGCAAAACCAAGATTCATAGCACCAATTAATTTGGGATCCACTTTTCCTCTTCTATTTATTTAGTTCTGACTCCAGAACTAAAAATCAGATTTTCAGATTAAAAGATGTATTGAGTGTCTACATAAATGAAATTGAGAAGTCCTGAAAGCCAGTCCAGATGGTGCAAATGTATAGAGAGCTTCAGGAATCAGAATGTTATCAGAATTGTGAACAATAACTAGTATCAGAGAAAATCAGTTTTCTGCTAGTATATAGATGCCAATTTAAAATTAGATACTAAAATTTTCAGCTAAAAGTTTATAGGTATGGTAAACTTCAGAAGTAAAAGTTTACAAGTAATCACTTATTTCTTATAAATTCTATCAAAAAGCTGTTAGATACCTTCTTATACAATTTAGAAGAAAGCCAATTTACCAATTTTATCTATAACTTGATGGGAACAAAGGTTTTCCTTAAAACTAAAAGAATTCACCAACATTGCTATGACAAGTTGCCCCTTTAAGCCATTCTTGAAATGCCTTTCTGTTTTACTTTATCTTGCTTAAGTGATTGGTCATATGTGTTTTAAGTGAGGGATAAAAAGCTACCAATTAGGGAATTTATAAAGGCTTTGAAAGCCCTTATACAAAGATATAATCAAGTAAGATACCATGATCCCAGTTCCCCACAAACTCTTCTGAAAGCAAGTCTTGTGAAAGCAAGTCTTGATGTTATGTATGCACTTGTAACCTATTGTTTTACTTCATCGTAAGTCAGGATAGGACTCCTGTGTTTTCATGTTTCATTCTGCTGATAATTTAAGAGTGTGCGTGGGGGGGGTGGTGGCATGTGTGTGTCCTAGCTTTCTTTATTGAGTGAAGTTTTCTACAACAAAAACAGCAAAATGCAACTTCATGCTTTCTATTTTGCTCTGATGTCCTCTGAAGTCTTCTTGGAAGAGATTATTTGGTTTGCTGACAAATCCATACCTCAGAGAATAACCACGTCACTGGAAACTTGCTCTTCAATTTCCCATGTGTGTCAATGTATAAATTAACTGACCTCTATTCCTAGTCAAACTTATGCTCAGTTACATTGAGGACCATCATTTTAGAAGGAACCAATAAATTTCATAATTTTAGAAAGTCCCAGAATGTATCTCATAGAAGGAATTATTAAGTAATTGCAGTAAGAGGAAAGAGCTGAATGAGCCTGAGTGCTTCTATTAATGTCACATCTATTTTCAAGAGTGCTCAAAATAGTTTACCAAAATAAAACAGAATTTAAGGTACATCAGTGTCATATATTTTATTGTTTAAGAAAAAATGCATACACTATATTTCAATAATACTTTTAAAAGCTATATTTCATCTTCCACTTTTTTCTCCAAGTTTTGGTTGCCATGACAGACTTTACTTTTACATTCAATATTCCAGAAGGGGAGGTTTTCTTTCAAAGCAGCTCTATCCATATGTATGTAGTTATGAATCCTGGGTTGTGTGCCTAAAGTAAAAGAACATGAGTCAAAGGTATATACTAAGAATACATTATAAAAATCCCTTTTTGCTACTGATGACAAGAACAATGTGTTCCATCTTTATAACAATGTATAAGTTTTCTAAAGAAAGCAAAATTCATCATTTCAAAAACATAGATAAGACTATACTTAAAAGTAATTGCTAGACAAATGAAAATAAGGTATTACATTTCAACATATGACTATGTTCATTAATTACTGATTATTAATCTATTTATCTATCTATCATCTATATTTATCTATCTACTTCTCATCTGTCTTTTTCATTTACTGAAAACTTTTCCTAATTTTAATGAATGAAAATTTTAGGGAACAATACTTTCATTCTTTTCAATAGTACTTTCCAATGTTGGTCTTACTGCTGAGTTAAGTGGGCCTTGGTTGTGCAAAACCTCTTCTGTGGCTGTGTAAGAAGCGTTATTTTAGTATAGCACATTGGCTGTTCATGAATCACCCTGACCTTTTCTGACTCCCTTGCAAATCTACTCTGTCTATTCAATGCAGAATCTTCTTGAGAAGAACAAAAGCACAAAAAAACAAGAGCCTTTATATAAGAGCTTTGTTCTTACCTGGAGAATTTTGTCATTTGGAAAATAATTAGGGAGAAACAACAAATAAAATAAATGAAAGTATACTGTCAATAGTCATGACCATAGATTTACTCAAATAACATATTTACTACTGATTTGACTGAACCCTGTAAATTCCTGGAAACCATTTCTATATTCTGCAGGCATCTCAAACTGCAACAAATATTACAATGTTTTCCATTTCATATTTTAAAAAACTATTAAAATATTATTTAAAAAGGAGGGGATAAGAAAGTAATAGAAGGATGAATTTATACACTTATACATTATATACATGTATGGACATAACACAATGAAACCCCCTTGTACAGCTAATATATGCAAATAAGAATAAAATTTTTTTAATATCTTGAAAAGTGTTGAGAAATATTTTCAGATTTAATGTAAAGATTGAGGAGGAATCACCATTGTAGCAATCTATAAATTTCACAAAGAATGCTTCACTGAAATTTCGAAATGAAATTGATTTTTTGGGCTGCATGACTGTTTATTCAGTGTGTCATAGTATGGTTTGCTCTACTTTCTGTTTTGTATTTTTTATGACAGAATCTCCATGTATAGTCCAGGTTGGCTTCAAAATCACAATCCTCCTACCTCTGTCTCCTGAGTGCTGTGATTACAGGCATGCCCCATTTCCAGGCTTCTTCTTCTTTCTTAGTTCTTCTGTTTGAAGGGGGTGGTACTGGAGTCTGAACTAGCAAGTCTCATGCTTGCTAGGCAGGTGCTCTACCACTTAAGCCACTCCACCAGTCCCTTTATTACTTCTTAACTTGCTCTTATACTTTAATATTTTCTCAATTATGGGAAAATATTTCTGGACAAGTGATAACAAAATTGCTTATGATTTAAAACAAACACTGTTCCTTTTGCTAACTCTAGTGCAAAATGCCTAAGTTCAAGGCTCAGCATTCTAACTGGGGAAGTCATGATACTACTTAGAGATTAACAGACTGATGAACAGGAATGGAAAACCAGTCAGCAGGTACCGGGATGGGATAGCAGGGTGGAGGGGACAAAATGGAAATGTCATTAAGAGATTTTCATATGGGGGAGCATTTCTGTGACTTAGAATGTAATTATTTGACAAGGATGTCAGAAGTAAGCACTAATAGTAAAGTACAATTGAACTGGTGGAATGTCCCCTCGAACCTTGTAGGTCATAACTGTATCACCTGAACACCCTGTTTTCCCAAAACAGAAAAATTCACAGTTAGGTTAAGTGGAGTCTTGAAGACAGTCCTCGGTTTAGGAACAATGGAGGGAAATGAGGTCAGATCTTGAGGAGCGTAGATAGACTTCATTCTCCTTGGCATTTTCTTAGGGTAGGGAATTACAGGGCTCTGAGACCAGAGGAGACACCCTGATCTGGTGGGTTTTGGGGGAACAAATGTCAGACTTTCTCAGCATAGCCACTGTGGAGATTCTATCACAGGTTTTACAGCCCTTCTTCTTCCATACCAGAGTCTAACTTTCATACAGACAGACCAGAGATGTGGTATGCACCAACACACTGTGTTCTATTCTCTTTTCCAAGTTTTTGTTGGAGAAATCCTTAGCAATTGTGATGTTATAACATGCTATTATGGAGCACATATTACCTAGGGTCACATGTCACCTATGGTGAGTGATTCGAACCCAGGATTCCATCTCTGGGATCTGCAATGTAGCTGTTCTATGGAACTGACTGTTTAGTTTGCCTCTCATTAGAGAAACACATAATAGCAACTACTACAAAAACCTGGGATAAGAATTTGAGGACAAGTAGTTATTTTGGAAGTTCTTCAAGAAAATACTGATAGGGTGTTGGAGGCCAGTGCTTTGTGGTCACTGACTAAAGGTTGATACGAGAGGGAGGTGTGGTTTCCCTGGCTAAATGGGGCTCTGACAGCCAGAGAAAACCTGAGAAAAATGTTTGCAGCTCCTGGTGGCTGGATGATGTCACTGTACACTGCCTGAAAGGATGATGCTGGGAAATTTGACGCAGGGGTCAGCCCATTTGATTTCAATGCTGAGGTTATACGAGCATGAAATTTGTCTTGCAGAGTTTCCACTTTAAAAAAATACCTGGAACACCTTATATAAAAAGTGAATTATCATGACCTCAGAGGTAAAACACTTATTTGTTCATGCATTCATTCATTTATGGGTTTACATTGGTTGGTTGAGAATTAGTGATACAAGTCAGCAATTCAATTTATTTATGGCTATGAATATATTCAAGTTTCTACTTTTCCTTTCAGTGTGCTTGTATAACTATGAAATAATTCACTAGTCTTACATGACTAGCAGCTATTTTGGCTGTGATGCTTATGTAATTAAAATAACAGCAGTGGACATACCATAACGGTCTTCACTGGTTCCTCTCCACTTGAATTGAGTGACAGGCATGGAGCATATGCCAGAAACACTCTAATGTTTTCACATCCATTTAGCAGGCCCTGCTCAATTCCACCATATCTCTGCCCCAGGTACTACCTTTGTGCTAGAGCTTTTGACTTCTTTTGTAATTGCCCGACCTAAGAGGTGTTAGATGTGGAATGGATAAAGCATGATGATGTGTTTACCTCTACACTATTTCTGTAGCTCTGCACTATCTTCACACCCTGCTGTTTTTGATATTGCACCCAGCCTCATCCTCACCTTCGTACTTCCAGCCTAGACATAGCAATGGACAGGGATATATTATATATTAATGATGGCATCAACAATGTATCAAATTCCACATGCAATATGACCATGTGACTCTATATCAGGAGGTAAATTCTATTTTTCCTTCCTTTTGGATCTGAGTGGGCTTCATGACTGTTGTGATGAGTCAAATGTGACAGATGTTGTAAGGTGCCAGTGCTGTGTATACACTTTCTCTGATCTTCTAGCTTCCATTTCCTGTTATTTGTAAGTTAGAAGCCATTGCAGTAAGTACAAATAATCTAAGATCTCTGTGTTGTGAGAAGCCAAGCCATCTTGAAAACACTACATGAGACATCATGTAGTGATGAGGTACAGAGTGAGTGAGGTAAAGAGTACAAGAAGGTGTGCATCACAGAAACAAGGAGCACCAAGTCACAAGACATGCTAGCAAAGCAGCTCTCATGGGAGTTGACACTTACCCCTGGCCTCTGTAGCTGTTACCACATGGAGCAGAAACAAGTCACACTTCTACTCTGGTAATTAGTTTAAGACACAGTTGTGGAAAAGTGTGTTACACATCAGTAAATTCCTGGGACATAATGTGATACCTGGGAGTGAGAAGGTGCTGCTATCGTATAAAGCTAAAGCAAGTGGCATTGGTTTGGGGACCAATGGACCTCTCTCAAGGAGACCATTAATCAGATCTGAATACACAATGCAAAAATTGATATAAGGGGTCCTGATAACAGGGAAAACAGGAATACAGGAAAAGTTGACACATATTGTATAGTAGAGAAAAGTTTGTCACAGTAGTAATGCAGAAAAAAGAAAATATACAAAATGATGTGATGAAGTTGGCTAAGAAGCTTTAGAGAATAAATTCCAAAATATTTCTTTTAGCTGTATATTGTAAGGTAAAACCAGACAGAATAGCTAAAGAGTAGATTGGTCATCTTTCGAGAAGAATTTAGGGGGAAAGTCAAGTATTAGGATCCAGAACTTGGTAAATCCTGCAGTAAAAATAACTTGCATTTTCAGCCTTTCCAAAGGGCAGAATATTCTCAAGGTTATTTTGAAGAAATGACTTCAAAATAAAAGTGAAAACATGAATCATGGGTGAAATAGGGCTTCAAGATTAAGTTCAGATCAAAATTGCAAGTATGAGAACATTCAGTTAGCTAAAACCTTCAGGAATCTTAAACTATGCCTTGTAATTCCTCAACTAGTCAATAGAAATTCTGACATTCTTAAAGGTATTTTTCTCAACATTTAGCTTTTAGCCCAAGGCAAAGAGGGAACTCTCTTAAAGAGATTTGTAAGGGTGATTTTTATCTGATAGGCAGAATCCCAAAAAAGACCTATTGGAAACCCACAAAATTTTTAAGAAAAGTGTATTGATAATAGCATCAGAGCAATACAAGGAAGATGTTCTGGCATGAGCTAAGCTCTCCTTATGAAGGAAAGTCCATACTCATAGTCTTAGTCTTCTCTGGTCTTCTCAAGCCAGGACATAAATCTCTTCTGTTTCCCAAAGGTTTCTCATAATTCATATTAATTATTGAGCTTGGCTGTGATGCAAGATTTCTTGGCTTAGATATCTATTGCCATGTTATGGTTGGATCCAACCTGTGGCACTGCTGGGAAGTGGTGGAACCTTTAGGAGGTGTGGTCTAGTGGCAGGAAGTGAGGTAATTGTGTTACCTGGCCTTAAAAGGGAAATGGGGACCCCAACCACTTCCTCCCTGTCCCTCTGTTTTTGCTCTCTGGCTACCATGAGTTGAGCAGCTTTTATCTCCCATGCAATGTTTACTATGATACTCTGCCTTGCCAATGGCTCAAAAGGAAGGGAGTTAACTACCCACGGACTGACACATCCAAAACTGTGAGCCAAAATAAAACTTGCCTCTTTTTAAATTGTTTTCTTCAGGTACTTCTTACAACAAGAGAAAGTTGGAAGTTGAACACACCGCATTGTTATAGTAAATCATAAAAAAGTATGACTTGATGGTACAGATGCAAGTATAAACATAAATATAGATAAAGATGTAAACACTGAAATAAGTGCAGGTACCTGTGTATAGGCATAGATACAGATATTATCCATCTACTTAGACTCGTATGCAGTTACTGCTATCCTCCACACACAAAATAGATATAATTCTGCTCATTGTGCTAATAAAATACAGTGATATTTATTTATACATGATAGTCACTGTGCTTAGTGATTTATATATAATCCCATTTGATTATTAAATAGCTCTGTGTTATTAATCCTGTTTTTCATAGAAGAGTTTATAGAGCTTATGATTATTATGTGACTACCAATTGATGGGGCTGGTGTTCATGCAAAACGTCCCCATCTACACTCTTCCTAACTTTCCTCACATCACATCTAAAAACTAAAACTCATACTAAAAAATTGCCATTGCTTAGCAAGTGGGGTTATTATTACTTAGATGGCCTATCACATACAATGTGTACCCACCTGCTCTCTCCTTATGGTTGTATTTGTGTGTATGTGCTTCCAGTAAGACTTTGCAGGGACATAATAATTTCCACCATCTGTACTTATTTCCTATCTACCAAGGAAACCTACCTTCACTTTCTTCTTCATTAACCCTCGTGATATTTACTACATCCAGAAATAGCTCTAGTGGCATATACACTTTGGCTACAATTGAATAGGTCCCCAAATACATGCAGCATAGGAGCTTTTATTGAAACCAGGTGAAACAATCCAAAAGACTAGCATTTTTTCCCCAGTAAGTTAGAAGATCTGACATTCTATCAGCTATGTTATAAATAAAGTGACATTACAGAAATCATCCCACTTGTTCCCTCCTCATTTTTAACATATTGTAGCTATATCCTGTGTCCTAAATGATGAAAACTAGTGTTGTAAAGACACTGATAGTGACTGTGGTCAGACATGACAACACACACCTATCTATAATCCCAGAATTTAGGAACCTGGCAAAGGAGGATCTGCAGTTCAAGCCCAGCCTAGGCTACATAGAGACCCTCTCTCAAAAGAAAGCTGCCCCAGGGTTGTGTGACATAGCTCATAATAAAGTGCTTGCTTCCTGTGCAAGAGGTCCTGGAGTGCACAAGGTCCTGTTCAACAGCCAGAGCCACAGAAATCATGTTCGTCAAAATGGAAAGCTGTTAGTTCAGAATGGTGCAAATGTCTCCTACATGCCTCAGGGAGTAGTTGAGGAAGGAGGAGACTGAAGTGAATTATCAATTGCTTCTTCTGATTAAATAGGCTGCTGACATTTAGGAAATTTGGTCAATTGTGGGTCAATCAGGGTTTTTAAAGGACGCAGAGATACTTAGAATTGGACTAAATAAAAAGCATTATTCAAAGTAGAATTTTCCAAACTTTGGCTCAAAAGAAATCTACTGTGTGTTGCAAATGTAAATTAAAGTCATTTTAACTTATTCAGCTCCTATTTCTAATTCAGATATTAGCTGGTTCTTATATGTTGAGCTGTTGAAATGAGTAGTCCTTGTAATACAAAAACATGTCTCCCATCTTATAATCTCCAAAGAAAAAAGAAAAAAACAAGTTTCCTAAAAGAAGATATTAATATTTATATCCTATAAATATTCAAAAATTATACTCTCTTTTCTGTCAGTCCCGTTATCACAGACCCACCTTGTTCAAAGGACTGTGTGGAGACATCTTTCAGGATTCCTCTTGGAATGTAACTGCTTTCTGTCACTGTCCACAACCTGTTCTTTTTCCATTAGAAGGCATCATTTTAGAAGGGACAACAACTATAACAGGAGTTGGGAATTGTAAATAGCCTCCTAATAACTATAATAAACCCTTTTGTGTCCTAAAGAAGTATATCTATAGAGTAGCAACATTCTGTCAATTACAAAATTATTTTGAAGACTATTATTTTAAATGACAATTTGCCTAAAACATGGTGGTGTTTTTCCTTGGTTTTTTGAAAATTATCACAACTATAAGTGCTTGGCAAAAATTCTGCTACTATATTGCTACTTTCTGAAATTAAACTATTTTGAAACTTGGACTATCCAAAAACTAGGACAAAGTGTTATGGTTTAAATATGATATGTCCCCCACAGGCTCATGTTTTGAACACTTGGTCCCCAGCTGGTAGAGCTATTTTGGGAAGTGGTAGAAAGTTTGGCAGGTGGGACCTCACTGGGGAAGTGCGTTGCAGGGCTTGACTTTGAAGGCTATACCTGATTCCAGCACTTTCCCCTGTCTCTGGTTTCCATGAGGTGAAGGAGCTTCTCCACTACACACTATGCCGCCATGTTCTTCCCAAGCTCATGGGACCAAGTGACCTGGACTGAACCAATTATTTTTATACCCTTCTTATTTCCAAAAATAGAGACATCAAAACACAATTGTCACATGATGTGAAATAACGTGATGGAAAATATGTACCAGAAAGTACTGGCTAAGTAGGCTTAAATAAGGTAGTGCTATGAAATTTCCAGTCCAGAAGAGGCTGATAACCTCAGTTTATCCAACAACTCAATATATTCACACTTCTAATGAAATTATATTTTTTATTTTTCAAATCATGATCATAAGACATACTATTTGTTTTAAATGTAAGATTTCAAAGATGTTGATCTATCTCCTATTTTATGATGACTTTCTACCTTGTCAGGATATACCTACAGATTGTTGAAGAGAAATTATTTTATAAGTGCTGCTTAAAATTGGCTTTATTTGAGTACTACAGATAAATTTTAAGGACACTGTTTGGCAGCAAAATACTTATTAATAAATTTTTGATAAAATAATGTTATAACATATTGATTTAATAAAATGGAAAAATCAAACATTTACATTTCGTAACTATGTAAATAAATTTAAAATGTTTCTTAGCAATAAAAGTAGTAACATACTATTGGAAGTGTTTGCAGCATTATTTTATTTGGGTTATTTTTTGTAACATGGACTCTTTTAGCAATAGAATGACAAATTTGGGATGTTGTCAAATTGCAGATAGAGTAAATGAAGGAACCATAGTGGACCCAAAGCTTCATTGATTTCTGTAGAGAATTACATGCACACAGACAAATAATACAGGCATTTGAATGGGAAGACTAAGTGTCCTACACTAATTTATTTAGGGTTTTAGAAATCTTTCCTACCTACCCACCATTGTTATGAAGGTACAAGGTAAAAGGAAAGAAATGACACTTATGTGGGCCCAAGAAGCTGTAGTTCTGCATTATGTCTCATGATAGTCTCAATTTTTACTCTAACTTTGGGAAGCCATGACAGAACACACTCTTCTAGGACAGCATATTTAACTCCAATGATCTATCAGTTCATCGGCTGCCCTTTCAAAATATCTACATCTTATAACTTGACCATATGTGTTCACAACCTTCTCTTTGAGAAGCTGAACTTTTCCCATATGCTGTTTATTTTTCTCAGAAAGAAAAAAATGTGAGCCTCTATTAGGGAGATAGCATTACTCAGCAAGGGGTGATTCAAGGAGTCAAGAATGAGAAGACAGCTTGCCAAGCAAGCAGAATGTGGCAGAGGGCTAAAAGTATGTGTGCTAGTGTGCAAAAGGAAAGGTAAGGGAGCCTTCATGGAAAAGGTTGCCTCTGCAGCCTGGGAGGACCATAGTCCAGCTTCTGCCTTGGCTCCATCTCAGGTAAGCATCCCTAAGTGTACCTTTGTCCAGGCAGAGGGCCAGGAAGTACACACTGTCTCAGTACTCAGGGTGGAGTGGCTCTAGGATCGGCTCCCCACCCCTAGCCCCAGCTACTGCCCAGGAGAGCACTGGGCAAGGAATACCAAATAGGGCACAATTTATGAGAACTTTACTTAAAGGAAAGACATGGACAAAGGTTGTGACCTTTCCCCACTTCTCGAGATTTCCTTTCTGAATTTCCTGTACCCTTCCCTTTTGATACAAAGACCATGTGTCTAGCAAAATTTATGATGGTCACTTCCTTGACTGTGCTACAAAATCTGTGTTTTGAGACACAGACCCGGGTAAAGAGGAAGGAAGAGAATACTTGGACAGGAGATTTAGCAAAAAATCAAGTTTTCATTGTTCTGTCTTCAAATTGTAGATGTTAAGGTTACCCTGTTTTCTTGAAGAATTTTGTCATTTTCTTAAAGATGGTACATTTTGTGTATGAAAAGTAATGACCATCCAATCTTAAAAAATAAAAATAAAAAGCTTCCTATATTCATTGAACTGTCATCCAGCATCACTGGCCATTTGTCAAGAACCCCACCCTCTCCTCCAGAGGTGACCCTGATCCAGGAAATGTTTCCCAGTTATCATTGTTGTCCACTCCTCCCTCTTTTAACATTGCTTTTGTTTCTTCACAGTTGGGGGAATTTCCTCCTCAATGCCACCCACCACTGCTTCCCATTTCAGCCCTCCCTCCCTGCCCCGCGGGCACCATACTGGCCTGTGGGTCACAGGACTTCCATGGCCCTGCTGCCTGTTTCCCTGTGGATCCTTTTAGGAATCCATATGTGGGCGGATACTCAATAGCTCTGCGTGCATGGGCTTGTGGCTTTAGGTTTTCCCAGCTACTAGCTCCTCTGCAATACAGGCCTGTTTTCTCTCTCTCTCTCTCTCTCTCTCTCTCTCTCTCTCTCTCTCTCTCTTTCCTCTCTCTCTCTCCCCCCTCTCTCTCTCTGTCTCCTCTCTCCTCTTCCCACCTCCTCGCCTCCCTCTCCCCCCACCTCAGCTCCCATCGCGCACATTCTCTCTTGCTCACGCTCTCTCTTCCAAGTAGACACACACACCTCCACTTGTGACGGAGTTGCAGCTACCAAGAGATCTAGGAAGCAAAAGCCTGGAGGCTACAGTCTTAGAGGTTGCACCTGAATGTTGGGGATTTCTTCCTCACTTGACGGCCACCACAAGTCTTCTCATCCCACCCTCTCCCAGCTTTGCGCTGGAGAACATGTGCGCAGCACCGCGGCAGCACACTCACCTCTCCAGCCCTGCGCCCCCGCGTGGGCGCAGGCTTCCCAGGGCAGCCGCGACAGGTGCGGGGAAGTGAAGGCCAGGCGCGCGGCGACACCACCCAGATCCTAGCTCTCTCTGGTCCCCTGCCAAGGCCCTGTCTTGTCTCTTTGGCCTTTGGAGCCAATCTCAGGATTCACAGCGCAGCACAGTGTCTGCTCGTGGTCAGCCTCCCCGGGTTCTCCCCATCCTTAACTCCTCATCGCTAGGGTCCCCAACTAGAGCGCAGACCGGGTTGTGGACCTGGTGGCGCTGAGTCCGCGATGAGAGCGCTGGAGGTCCCTGGCTGCCGAGGCTGCGGCGGGGGCTGGCGAGGTCCAGCTGGAGCAGCCACTGTGCTAGGCGCGTTCATCATCCGCAGAGGCCAGGGACCAGGATGGGGGTAGAGGGGGACGCATCTGGCCAGGGGAGGAGGAGCTGCTGCAGCGTCTGGGGAGGGACTCCCCAACCTCCCTCGCGCTCCAGCCCTGTGCAGTGCTTACTTGTGCTTGCTGTTCTTTCGAATTTGTTTATTCGCTTTTTGCAAGCTGAGGCGCTTCGGGTGCTGTTCCAGCAACTCCTTTCTACCCTAGTTTAACGCGCGCGCTTGTTTGCGTTGCGGTGGGGTTGGGTTTGCCTTTGGATGGTTTTAAATATTTTGAGGGGGAGAAAGATAAATTTCAAGAGTATTTTGGTGTGGTAGTCCTCGATATCTGGTCCAGTGATTAATCCTGAAACTTTTACAGTTGGCCTTTTCTTCCAGCGCCCCGGGCTCATCTCCCAGACTGAGCATCATAAACGGGAAAAAAGAAGAGCTAGAAATCTCCATCGGTAGGTGAAATGCAAGGAATGTGAGACAGACTCACGGCAATTGGAAGCCTTAAAAAGTGAAAAAACTAACACCTATAATGCCAGCACTTGGGAGGCGGAAGTAGGAGAATTGCTAGTTGAAGGCCACTCTTACCTACAAAGGGAGACCCTATCTTAACCATCCTCTCCAAGAAGAAGAAAGAAGAAAGAAGAAGAAGAAGAAAAGAAGAAGAAGAAGAAGAAGAAGAAGAAGAAGAAGAAGAAGAAGAAGAAGAAGAAGAAAGAAGAAGAAGAAGAAGAAGAAGAAGAAGAAGAAGAAGAAGAAGAAGAAGAAGAAGAAGAAGAAGAAGAAGAAGAAAAGAAGAGGAAAACCCACAGGGAATTTTCCCATAACGGCCCCTTCCCCTTCCAAGCCTTTTATCTAGAGCCAAAATCCACTGGGGATTTTGCCGATTCCTTTCTCGCCCCTTCTCCCAGGGTTGGCGAAGTGTGTAGGATCCCAGCCTGGTCCTTTCTCCCTCCCCCCTCCCCTCCCCCAGGATCCAAGTGGTTGTGCTGTCCTTGCTGTCGCCGCCACCGCCCATTCCGCCGCGCACCAGCCCGGGGGGCGCCAGCTGCGCGGAGCTGCCCAATTTTACCCGGGTTTCGGGCTTCCTGGGAGGGGGTCTTGCAGCCGGGGCTATGACTAAGGCGCGCACTTGGTAACTCTACCGTCTTCCTGCTCCTTTCTCTTCCCTCCCTTCCCCGCCCCCTTTAGCCACCCTCTTTCCCCTCCACCACCCTCGAGCCCTCCTCCCAGACGCCCACCCACCCGTTCGTCTTTCCGCAAGATCGCAGAGGTGGCGCTGAGCCCGGCGAGCCCATGACGGACCCCTTCCTCCTGTCTTCAATGCCTCAGCGGAAGATCCCCAAGGGCTGGAGAGAGGAGGGCTGCTGCTGGACGTCCTCCCGGGGAGGCTGTTGCGACCTGCTGCTCGTCCTGTATGAGACTGGGGACTGAGCGAGCCCCAGCTGCCGCCCTCGCCGCCCGCTCCGTCGCTGCCGTCGGTCGGGACCGGCCCCCTCCTCGCTCCGCCCGCCCGCCTCCCGGCCCCGGCCCCGGCCCGGCCCCGGCCCCGGCTCAGGCTCCTGCTCCGGGCGCCCCGGGGCTCTCCCCGCGCCCGCCGCCGCCTGCGCGCCACTGCCCGCCGCGTCCTCCTGACAGCTGCGGCGGCGGCGATGATGCAAAGGAGGAGGGTGCTGCCGGCGGCGGTGCTGATGGAGGCGATCCGCGCCCGGGTGTGATGCGAGCGTCTTGGTGGGGTGCTGGCTTCGCGGCGGTGAGACCTCAAGCAAGAGCGAGAGCGAGCGAGAGCGAACCGGGGCAGGAGACGGACCGATTCGGATCTGGCAGCTGTGGGGGCTGAAATCTGTTTCTCTCTCTCTCTCTCTCTCTCTCTCTCTCTCTCTCTCTCTCTCTCTCTCTCTCCCGCTCCTCTCTCTCTCTCTCTCTCTCCCTCTCTCTCCCCCTTGTATTTTGTTATTGGTTTGAATATTTCAAATCTCTGGACTCCATCCTCTCCCTCACCACCGACGTCTTCCCGTCTCTAAATGGAATTAGTGGAGATCGGAGCCCCTGGTGTAACGCACAGACATGATCTATGGACGCAGTTTATTTCACAGTGAGTACCTTGCCCGCCACGCGAGTCGCTCCCCGGTGCCGTTCCTTCCTTCCTTCCCCTCCTTTTGGCCAAACGCGCGGGGGGAAAGCCTGGCCACCAGGCTCCAGCCAGACCCCGCAGTCCCCGCGAGTCTAGGGCAGATGTAAACTTTCTGTATTGCAGCATCAGAGCCCAGCGTGGGGGCGGCGCGCAGTGAGGCGTTGCTCGACCTGCCAGGAAAAACAGTCTCTCCCCGGGCAGGAACCTTCAGGGTCCAGCAGAGCCAGTAGTTCAGAGACTGGCACGTGCGCAGAGGCTGTGGCCAGAGTGAGGGCGCAGGTTGAAATGGGGAGGGTGCAAGATTGATACTTGGTGGAATTAAAAAAATTATTCCTCTTTCCTGGGCTTGGGGAACTCAGACCCCTATGTATGTACCCCAGGGCACATGTGAACCCAGAGCTCTGCGGAGGGCAAGTGCCGGCCTCAACTCTTCTCTGCCCACCAGCACTCTGAAGCTGCTTCAGAGTGTGACAAAGCTTGCAGTGTGAGGTGGGGAGGAAGTGTGGAAAGACAGCATCAATAAGTCATGAAGTAAAGGCAGTGTGGTGGGAATGTCATATTGTGAACAAGGTTTGGAGGGTTAATCCTGTGCCACGCAGTGAAGACATGCTTGCCCATGGGTTCCACACAGAACATGGTCCTAGCGTGACTCCGTAAAAACAAGGCAGGAGAGTAAAGAAAAGACCAAATGCGCACCCTCTAACTGGTGGCCACATGCCTCTGCCTGTGTTTGTGGGCCGAGGGGGGTGGGTGGGTGGGGGGGGGGGGAGCGGGAATTTTAGAATCCTGGCAAGTCAGCATATTTTCACTTTTTTTGCTACTTAAACACATTCAAACACACCCATAAACATAGTAACAATGACCACTCTTAAGAGTAGCTGACTTAACTAGTATATAAAGTAATGGCATTGATAATTTCGCAAATTTTAATATTAAGAACCAGATAATTTTCTTGGAATAATGTTTAGGTATAAATTTATAAGCTCCTGTACTGAGCTTTACAATGGCATATGCTTGTGAATTCTGTCCTCCCTTCCTTAATTCATTTTAAATAGAAAGATGAGAATGTAGACCTTTTATGTAATTCAGCAACTAAATAAATAACAAACAAAAGAGGACAAATTAGAAATTATGAAGATTAGATGATGACTTTAACACTTGATAGTTTCAGGTTTTCTGAAAATGTTGAGTAAATCAAGAATTCAGAAGTCAAACAAGTTCAGATTAAAATGCCATTCCAGGTTTGTTAAATGACAGACTAGAGTCTCTGATCCTGAAGAAGTGATTATTGAAATACCTCTAGAAATCCCCTTTTTAAAAATAATAATCTGTTTCTAAATAACAGTAAATACTGAGCCAAAGCTAAGGTTAGGAAAGAAGAATTTCACAGCCTAGAAAGTTCTGAGGATGATGTTCCTGCATAGTTGAGTTCAAGTTCATTTTAGTAACAAACCTTCTTATAATGTAATTTAATGCTTCAACCACATCAATCTGCTTTTCCCTTGTTCTTCCCCGCCCCTCCTCCACCATTATAGGACTTGCTTAAATACTTATGTTCCAAAGTGTAACCACCTTGGCAATGTGGTAGGGTCAGTCACAGAACTCTCTGTCTCATTGTTAGCTAATTTTTTCCTCCTTTTACCTCTCTCCCTTTAAAGACATGAGCAAGACCTGTGACAAAGTGCAGCTTAGTAACAGTGGACACCTTGAAGTCCCACTGTAGTTTGTGTGACATTACTCAAATATAATGTTGCCTCTTAGTTTTGAAGTATGGGTTTGCCTTAGCAATTTGGGTCTCATCCAATCTAAATGTGCATTTCTTCCTTAAGGGATTCCCAAATTTTTCTTTTTCATTCTGAATTCATTTTTTTGCAAGTTCTCAGTCAACTTGTAACAATTAGCAATGATAAAACTCATCTGCTTTGGTATCATTTTATCTTTAATTCTTGCTATTTTTTTTCAACAGGAGTTGATCATTTGGTGTGTATTATCTTCTAACTTTTTTTTTCTCTTTCAGTTGTAGCAAGTTTGATCATCCTTCATTTGTCTGGGGCAACCAAGAAAGGAACAGGTGTGTTTCTTTGAAAAAAAAAATGGTAGCAAAAAACCTGTAATTATTTTTGCATTTTCCTCTTTTCCTAATACTTTTAATATTACAGAATATCTGGACATTTTATAGTGTGTATAACTGATTGGTTTTGACTAAGAGAGCATTTCAAAATTAATTTACTAATGGATATTATAAGAATGTCCTCTCTATTTTTAGTGTTATAGAAAATTGGATCATGGCTCATCTTAATTTTTTTTTGTTTGTTTTGCTGTACAGAAAAGCAAACCCCTTCAGAAACACAGAAGTCAGTGCAGTGTGGAACGTGGACAAAGCATGCAGAGGGAGGTATCTTTACCTCTCCAAACTATCCCAGCAAGTACCCCCCTGACAGGGAGTGCGTCTATATTATAGAAGGTAAGAGGGGGGCAAGAGTAACAGAGCTGGGGAACTAGAACAAAGCCTGGTCATTTTATGCTTTGGATGGACAATATTCATGCAGACATTACAAAAATTAATTTTGGAGACCAAGGACATAAATATCTCTGAGTGAAGCAAATTACTGTGAAATCCAAGATCAGGCTAATTACTGAAATTATTAGTAATGGGTTGTGAACAAGGCAAATTCTGGGAAATAAAAACAAGTCAACAATTTAAGAGCTTATTTTGCTATTTTGATTTAATTGATTGACAGTTTTAAAGTAGTAGAAAGGATGTGTAGTTGGTCAAGTATTACCTAGCATATAATGGCTTTAGAAATTAGTATTTAATTAGTTTAAGAATCATTACAATAAACTCTACACTCATTACTGTGTTCTTTAATGTTATAAAGCAACAAAATCATTATGATTGTCAAAGATGAATCTATAATCATGTTTTCTAAACATTGATCTGAATGACGGTTACCTTATTTAAAGTCATTGTCAGAGTTCTAATTTATGATGCTTTCTTTCGCCATTTTTTTTCCAACTTGAAGGATAAATAGGGCTGAAAAAAAGAGATTCACCTCTTTTTGAGCATTTCCCATTTTTGTTAACCTTGTTAACCTTTTGTTAACCTGTGTCAAATATAGCTTTTAAAAATATATGAGCATTCCTTCTAGTGACAGATGCTTTCAATATTTTAAGTGTTAGCATCAATTAGCCTAGAACTTTTGACACCTCCCCCCCCCCATGTGCAGTACAGACAAAGCAACCTCAGTGAAAGAGGTACCTGTGGTCACTATCTACTTAAAACCAGGGTCCTGCGCCTGTTATAGATCACTCAAAAGAAATAAGATCTGCTCATGTGAATTTAAGTATCTCTATTTGGAAAGATTCTTTTTCTCATGGCAATTTTTGAGCCCAAAATCTTTCCCTTCCTCTTGTCATACTCAAAGTAGAACATTTAGCAAAGATACGCTACATTACATAAGCTCTGATGTTAAAAGGATAAAGCAACAAACACACTAACAAAACCCCAAAGGTCTGATATACGGACTAATAGAAATGAATATTGAAATATAGAGATTGTGGGCTGAAATTAGTTTTTCTTTTTAATCAAGTTAGTATCACATATCTGTTAACTAAATACGTTAGGAATAACATATGTTACTAACTTTGTGCAGACTTCATGTATATTAAAACATTTTAGCAACAGGAGGTAGGTAATTTTTTGTCCTTGTTTGAGTCAAAGAGAGGGTAACTATCTTCCTTACAGTCACATAACATTATTTGTATTTTGAAACACTATTTTAAAGTGCTAAATTTTTAAAGAGAATAAAATCAACCTGTTCTCATATTTAAAAGATGAACTCAGAAACAAAGCTTTGCATGTCAATTGTGTTTTCATGTTTATCATTTGTGGGGGCATTAAAAACATTGCTAATCTTTTATTATAACATTATGGACATATTCTAATTCATTTGTACTTATGTCAAGGACAAAGTTAAAGTGAGGGTATAAACAGAATCTCCTTTTACCATTAAATCTGGCTTTTTGATTCTTTTAGAAAGACCTTTTACACTTGTTTAATAACAAATAGCCACACTTCTGGGCACAATTAAGAGATCACTGAGCAAAACATATATGACTCCCCCGTAATTGTGCTTATAATATGGCTTTCGGATTCTCCCTTTCAGTAAACAATTTAAAGGGGTCTCAAGGTTAACAAAAGACAGTCAGAATAGGAAAACAGAAAGAAAAAATACTATGAGGCATGGATGCTAACCTTCTTTTATTTATTAATTATTTATTTATGAATTTATTTAATTTATTGCTGTACTGGGACTTGAACTCAAGACCTACACCATAACCACTCCACCAGCCATTTTTTCCTATGGTCTTTTTGAGATAGGGTATCATGGACTGTTTGCCTGGGCTGGCTTCAAACCGCGATTCTCCTGATCTCTGCCTCCTGAGTAGCTAGGATTATAGGAGTGAATCACAAACACCCAGCCAACCTTCATTTTAAAGAACATTCAGGAGGTAATCAAACCCTATATAGATTAGCAAGTGCAAAAGGTCAGAGATATAGTAGAACTTTTGAATGGATGAGAGGCTCAGGGGAGAAGGAGGTCAGTGTTGTCAGATGGAGAACCCAGTATTGCATGTATTACATCCATGGTAGTTTGTATATTAAGTCGCAGACAATGGGGATATCGTTGGAATTATTTTGGTAGGGAAATTATGTGTGATTTTGATGAGGAGGTAGCTGAAGGAAAAGAGGATAAACTAAGAAACCATTGCAGAAGGCCAAGTAAGTCACAGTGAAAATGTGATTGAAAGAAAGTTGCATTAATGGTGAATTCAACGGAAGAAATGAGAAGTTCTTAGGAAACTGCATTGTGAATGGTTGTGATGTGAGATAATAGAGAATCCAAGACTATTCTAAGATTTTTGCTGTCTGGCCACTTGTTAGATGGAATAACATACCAGATACGATATATAGTTGGAAAAAGTGGGTTTAAAGGAAAGAGAATATGTTCAATTTGGACATTAATGGAGATGTCTCCTAAAAGGATTGTATCTTTAGCTCAGTGGGGAGATCTGTGCTAATAATGGATATTTACAGGACAAAAGTTTATGTTATCAAGGTTGTCAGTGTGAATACTATTATCCAAAGGAAATATTTGAGCACCATTGTTTCAACTCTTGTAAAAGACACAGATGCCTGAGTCCCTCCATAAGAGTTCTGAGTTAACTGATCTTAGCTGGACCCTCAGGCAGCATTAGGTTTTAAGAGCACTCCATGGGCATGCCAGTGACCCTCAGAGTACTGTCCTAAAACTAGAGGAGGAATGTGACAGATTTCTGGAGAATAATGTGTCGGGGATAGTCAGAGTAGGAGAGATAGGATGGACTAGAAGGAGAAGCCTGGGACTTGGACAGAAGAATCAGGCGAAGGATGTCAAAGCAGCTAGCGTGAATGAGAATTCCAGAATCAGTGAATTGTCTAAGTGTCATTTGTTACAGTAAAAAAAAATAAGGTAAAATCAGAAATATACCTGTTGCACGGGTCAACTAAGGGTGTGTTAGTGACTTTCAGATGAGCCTTCTCGTGGACACAGTGTGGTGGGAATCAAATCACAGAGAGTAGAGGACTGAGGGCACGTGACGTTTGTAAACAATGCGCCCGCAGGAGACAGGCAATGTCTTTTTTTTTCTTTGTGTTTTCTTCTTTTAATAGGGTAAATTATACACATTTATCCTTAAAAATAGCAGCCTGTTCAGTAAACAAAAGGTAAATTCAGGTTGCTCTGGTGAAGAATGAGCTGAAATCTCAGTCTTGGAAAGGAGGCGTCTTCTATGGATTGCCGGTGGTCTTAAAACTCCCACAGCTTGGAGGAAATAAACTTGAATACATACATACACATTCAAATGAAAGGGCCCATAGTTTGCACTGAGCCCAAAGATTCTCAAAGAGGTTGAACCCTAAAAGAACCTCAAGTCTTAGATCAAAGTCAGCTAATGGAAAATGCTAAGGTAAGAGATAGATGTGACTAGATTGATTTGAAGGTGAAGAAAAAGTTAGTTTAAGGAGTTGGAACCAGGCCACTTCAAACAACATACTTGTTCTATAATCTCAGTGTTTAATCTCAAAGAACTATACAGCATGCTTATTTTCAAAAAAGTTCTTTTGCTACCTCCTAAAATTCAGCTAGTGGAATTTTTGAATGTGGGTATATGTGTAGTTAATTTCACAATTCTGAATCAATTGGAAATGAATTTTCCACATATAATATGGTCTACCAAAAGCTGTAACAATTACATGTTTCCAGAAAGGACATTGAGTGGTTTGTTGGATACAACTTGAATGACAAGGAAAATGAAGATAAGAATAAACAAATTCATGTTAGATGATAACATATTTTCTAATAGGGGGATCGATCATGTTGAAAAAAGGTGGATGGACTTCTAAGTAAACTAACATGGGACTGTACTTGTTGCTTTACCTTTTCCTAATCATACATTATTTACATCTAGAAGAATTAGTCCACATTCAGAAATAATTTATTTTACCATAAAATTTACCTTTCTGGCTTATCAAAGAGAAGCTAAACAAGCAGACATATTCTGTAGAATAATAATACTTACAAGTGGTATATTTAGTGCCAAGTATATAAACAGTTTCAATTTTTATAAACTTTAGCTCTTTGATAATAAGTCTAATACTTTAAAGGAAAAACATGGTTTTCCAGGTACATTTCTAGGATATTTTCAAGTTTCAAAAATTTAATGGAAACCTCCTCAAATCTGTCATCATCTACTATATCTGCCAACCTTTCTGATATGCCGTATTGTCGGATAAAGTAATTCCTAATCTTTCTTAAAAGAGTTATAAATGTGTCTTTTCAATATGCAATGAGTCAGAAACATTTTTAGAGATTAAAAATAATTCATGAATAATCTTTTAACATGAATTGACCTTTTACTTGTTGATTTTTCATTTTATATGTGGAGGGTGAAAGATTATATCTTATTCTAAAATTCCCTAAATTCAAAGTCATCACATATCTTAATTCTATGTAAATTTTTGACATTCATAACTGCAAAGGTTTAATTTTTAGGTCATAAAGATTAGTTATATGCATTTATAAAGCAGTGGAGCAAGACAGCCATTCAGAATGGTTCCTGAACACATAAGCAGCAGGTCTACTTTGGAGGCTTTGGAGGGGATTACACCCTCAAGAGGGCTGGAAAGCTCTCCAGGGATCAAGACAACAATGGGTTTTTAACCTGGATAAATTTGTACTGACATTTCAACCAATGTTATGGGTGTTCTGGACTGTCCTGGTTGAATTTAACAAGAATTTGGACTTTTTTGGACATGACAAGGGAAGAATGCAAGAACATTAGCACATGCTCTCATGACTTTTCAGAGAGCTGTAAAAAACATTTATGGAAACAATTTCATTTACAATTCATTTTAAAAGATTTTTGAAATCCCCAATGACAAATAACGTGCTAAGGTGCTAAGAAAAGAAGGTAAAAATTACATGGTTCCTGTCTTCCATGAACAGGTTTTAGAAAGGAGTTTCCTTTAAACAAGATATTCCTGGATTTAAAGCAAGCTAAATTGTAGGTATACAGATATTTACGAGAGCTGGAAAGTATGGACCAGCTTGAAAGATTTGTTGTCAGAAAACTTGGCATCTTTGAAATGGCTTGCATTTTGTCTGTTTCTGTGATGATAAGACCCTGGACGTAAGATGTCCTCAGGCTCTTCTGGCAAGTGCATTGATCATTGTCTGCAGCTGATAGTTGCTGAAGTTAGAATTGAGAGTGATGTGATCAGATTTGTGTTCTAGTCAAATTACTCTTAATACCCTTGTATAGACACTTGGGGCTAATCAAGACTCCTGAGTGCAACTACTTGAATGGTTGTGTGACTCCATCTGGTTTTCAAGTGGTTTATAACCTTAAATCTGAGCTTTGCAAAATAGAGGAGAACAGAGAAAAATGCCCTCCACTTCTAATCCCAGTTTCAGCCTTTTACAAAAATACTGTGATGAGTTCGTTTTGTGTTAGATATCAAAATTGTCATTTTATATCAGAATAATGTGTAGTGCGACATGACCAGCTTTACGAGTCACCCTTAATGTATTTTCATGTAAATATCTCTTAGAATACTAAGTTTCATCTCCTTTGTTTATGTTTCCATGCAAATCACCTGCAGAGTTTGATAACAGGTATACAGGTGAAATCTGAGATAGAATCAGAAGAATCAACCTACAGATTTGAGAAACAGTCTTCTACATATATCTTTCTTTCTTTGCAGCTGCCCCAAGACAGTGCATTGAACTTTACTTTGATGAAAAATACTCTATTGAACCATCTTGGGAGTGTAAATTTGATCATATTGAAGTTCGAGATGGACCTTTTGGTTTTTCTCCAATAATTGGACGTTTCTGTGGACAGCAAAATCCACCTGTCATAAAATCCAGTGGAAGATTTCTATGGATTAAATTTTTTGCTGATGGAGAGCTTGAATCTATGGGATTTTCAGCTCGATACAATTTCACACCTGGTAAGTAGGAACTTGATTTTTAAATTTTTTTCTACCTATCACATTGTCTCCCTTAGTTTTCTCTCTTTAAAGAAAAAAAAAAAACTTTCATGAAGACATTATCTACTAAGACAAATTTTCAAGGGCTTTTCCAGTTCTATTTGAAACCAGAACTATACTCTCTTCTCTTACAGTTCCCATATTCTGAAAGGAAAAGAATTTTTCCTTAAAACAGTCTGCAGAAAAGTCTGCTTAAAAGCTAAGTGGTCATCAAAAACACAATTAATAAAACTGACTTCTATTATGGAAAAAAATGTGCAATTTTAGAGACAGTCCATAATAAGGAGACTAATTTTACACAGGATCTCAGTAGGCTTGAAAAGTCAATTTTAGTATTATAAAAAAGTATTCATTGTAATGATTTTTGGAGAACTTGAATAAAAAATTCATTGTTCTGAAAATTATCATTTTAAAGTAAATGGATCCTTCTAAAAAGCTGTCTAAACTCTTTTTAGAAATGCAAATTCCCTAGAGTTTTTGTGAAAGGAAAACTGAGACCTATGGCATCCAAACATTCATTTGCAATGTCTGCCAGAGATTAGGTGCAATTATAAAATTATATGGGTTTTGTTGATTTTCCTTTTCACATGCTAATGTATGAAAAGGAGTCTGTGGTACTGACTGGCTCAGTCTAGTAAGCCTTATTTTTATCAAAATAAAAATGTTTAATCACACTTTTAACCTGAAAGGGCTTCCCTGCTCATCAACTGAGTTTTGGTGCAGCTGAGTACTTTTTGAAATGGAAGGATGATTCAAATCTCATACAGCACAGTATTTATTTATTGCACAAAGAATTACAATTTTACAAGTAATTAATGTAAGATTCATGTTGGCCTTCATTATGACATCATGGTGGATGTTAAGTAAATCAGATACTAAGTGCATCGTATGAATTAATTTTAAGCACTGGCAATATTTTATGATATCACTAGTGATTGTGGTTCTAGTAGTACATTATGAAGATTGGCTTCTTCACAGAAATCTTGGGTATTTTATATACCATGAGCAATCTAATTTGACATGTGCCAAAAATATGTGAATATTTATTTACATTACTTCTTCTGTCTTAGTGCTGGAGTGCTGGAATTATTGAAATGTATGTGTTTTTTATTTTTTTTGGAGGTACTGGGTTTGAACACAGGGTCTTACCCTTGCCTTATATTCAGCCCTTTTTGCTTTGCAAAGTTATTTTTTGAATATGGTCTCACATTTTCCCTCCACCCAGTCTACATTGCAGTTCTCCTACTGATAGACTCCTGCAAAATTGGGATGACAGGTGCATGCCACCATGCCTGGCTTATTGATTGAAATGCAATCTCTCTTAACTTTTTTTTTTTTTTGCTTTGGCTGGGCTCATACATCTCTGCCTCCCAAGTATCTGGGATTATAGGCATGAGTTGCCCAGTCTGTAAGTAATTTTCTAAACTGATAAAGATAGTGGCACATGGTATTACTAAGATATATTTCCATTCTGGACTTAATGATAGTGAACATAAGGTCTAGGATTTACAACTATGCTTTCCTAAAGAATGTAGATCAGCTAACAGCCTTTATCAGCATAAGCCATGTTATCCGTGCTTCTAGCTTCATTTGATAGAACATAAATGGTGGGCACTCATTCCGTTATCCAAGACTTCCCAAGCCATGATCTGGCCTGGGCATGGTCTTTGCTCTTGGTTTCCTTAGAATTGCCAGACTTTATTTCTGGGAGAGGGTTTTGTTGCCAAGAAAAACTGAGTTGGAAGGAACCTTGAGGAAATGATCCCAGGAAAGTAGAATAAGAATGAGCAGAGGCTTAGGTCTCATCCAGATAAATTGGAGTAAAGCCCCCAGGAGGACCTGCACTTGATGTAGGAGGAACAATAGGCAGGACTTTAAGAAGGGGATCTGTGAAATTTCCATGAAGACAGAAGTGACATTATTATCTGGCTCTCAGCCTGAGTGACAGAACAATCTCCAAGGCAGTCCATAAAGAGGCAGCGCTGAGGATGCTGATTAGTTATTGAAACAGGAAGTGGACGGCTTAGTGAATGTTTAGACAGCATTTCATGAATCTGAAGCCAGCAGGCTTTAGTTGTCATTTTGCCTTAATGTTTATTTAGTAGTATGATTCACATGGTGACTGGGGAAGCTGAGTGGAGGAGAGATCCTCAAGTCAATTTAATGATTCAAGGAATAATGTGTTGGTGAAATAGTGAAGATCTGCCTACCAGCTCAAAGGCTGGACTCTAGGACAACTGGGGGAACACCTGTTTTGCTGCACATCTGGCATCCAGACATAGCTGTCACCTTGGCTATAATCCATGATACTCTATCCTTCAATAGTTTCACTTTTAAAATAAAGATAACATTGACTCACAGAGTAAGATCTCAACTACCAGTAGCTATTTATTTAAATTAATTTCATCATATATTCTTTCAAAGCAAAAGGAGACCTGAAATAGGCTTTCAGGAGAATAAATATTCCAGATATTTTTCCAAATTACAATCTTTCCATCTTAGAATTTTTGTGCTGAAACACTAATATTTACATCATCACTTTTTGTGTTAGATTAGTTTAGGTGGGCCCGGATTTCAAGGTGGGGACATAACTACAGGATATTTCTAATGGCGGTCATAAAATATGGTAAGGCAGAAATGGCAGCAGGAAGTCCAGGAGGCCTTTATTATTTTTGAATTTACCACAGTCTGGGATCTGGACTTTAAATTCTCAATTTCAGAAATTTGATGTCAGCGTATTGACAGTATACATATCACTTAGGAACAAATCACATTTTTCAAGCTAATAAGATAAACATATATACTTATTTTTGTACATATATATACATATCTATCTATCTTTTTTTTTTTTTCGGTGCTGGAGACCGAACTCAGGGCTTTGTACTTGCCAGGCATGTGCTCTTCCACTGAGCTAAATCCCCAACCCTGCCATATATATCTATCTGTATATAGCATGAATATACCTATGCATATGGGCACATGCATATACACAGATAAAATCATAACTTGTATATACATTTGCAGTGAGAATTCTTTTATTTCTCTTTCTTTGGTGGTTCCAGAGATTGAACTCAGGGTCTTGTGTTTCCTAGGCAGGTGTTTTCTCACTTGAGCCACTCTGTCAGCCCTTTTCACATTGGTTAGTTTTGAGATAAGTTCTCATTTTTTTATGCCTGGACCATGATCCTCCTATTTATGCTTCCCATGGAGCTGAGATGACAGGTGCATGCCATTGTGCCCAGTCATTGGTTTGAGATGGTTCTTGGAAACTTTTTGCCTGAGCTAATTTCAAATAACAATAGTCCTGATCACTACTTCTTAAGTAGCTAAGATTACAGGCGGGAGCCTCCATGCCTGGCTAGTCAATAAGAATTCTTAGAGTGCTTGTTTTGCAAGTAGGAAGTTCTGAGTTCAAACCCCAGTGCTGCCAAAAAGAAAAAGAAAAAGAACAATATAGCCCAGTTTTCCCCACATGCAAACCTACTGCACAGCCAGATTATAACCAGAAGACTACATTATGAATATGCAATCCAGGTTTTGAAATTAGTTATATAACATTCATGCTTAATGGAATTGAGCTAAGATATACGGTATTCAATGGTTTATCACTAGAAATGGATCAGTTTTTCCAGTGTGCTTTAAGTCTCAAAGTCCCATGGGCTGGTTCCCATCTCCAGTCTCCAGTCTCTACTCTCCTGCTTACATCTTGCCTGAACAACAAACTAATTTTTGTCATCACTTATCAACAAAATTGCTTCTATTTCTAAATATCCGAGTTTCTTTTGGATTGAAGTTGGAAAAAGTATAGTCTCTCTAACCCTGGATCCTGTTATTCCTGTTATCTGTGTTTCTGAATTCCCAATGATAGCTGGGAACCAGCCAATCAGTGGTCGTGCCTGGACCTGGAGGGTAGGAAGGAAGAGAAATGCCACAGAGTATGCATTTGAAAAGAGGTGTTGCTGTCTCTCCTGACACATTTTGATAGTTCTTTGGTTTTTACTTCCCTGACAGTTATGTTTAGATCCTGTGCTATTACCCAGGTCCACAGTACAGGGATGAATCATAGGACTATAGTCTAGCATGCATAAGGAGGATTGTGATACTGGGGAAGAAATCAACTGGTTCTGATCCTTGTCTTTGAAGGACAAGAAGGGCCAGAGCCCTGGTGGGTGAGTCAGGGATGATGATCATAGGGAGACTCAATGTGTCCTGTGTTGTCAGGTCATCTTAACCATACACTCACAGTTCCCAGAAGAGAGGTAAGTGCAGAGTCACTGGAACTGTTAAAAGTTACAAGGTGAGAAATTTAATAACTCACAGACAATTCAACAAGAAAACATAAATTACTTAAAAATAAGTTGTTCTAAACCAATATTTTGCTCACTTAATCAAACATTTCCTTTAAAAATACTTAAGACAGTTCTTTACAGAAAATTATATAACTAGAAAATATTTTGTGACTAATGTCCACCTTGCTCATAGCAATGGCCACCCCAAGCATGGGGCGGTAGGAGAAAGGAATGATACGGGGTCATTAAGGGCCCAGTGGAGATAGGGTAAAAATTGACAGCAGTTTCTCAATAGTGCTTAAATTTTTCAAGAAGGATGCTATGTTTGTGGTATTACTTGTGTAAGTAAATTATTTACTACATAAAAAATAGAAACTACTATCACTGATAAATTAAATTAATCTTAGAAGGGGAATATCATTTCTTCATATTCCACATATTACAAACTCAAGAAAGCCTTTTGAGCAGAGAATAGCACTTCTCTGCAGTCAGCTGCCTTCTTACCATAATTTTCATAGCCAGTAGAAAACAAGAAGAAAAACACAACAGTATCTGCTACCTACGTCCAAGGCTAGTGGCATCACCCAGGGTCTTTTTAGTCATTCTTGAGGAAAACATCCAGAATACTCTATTTCTGGGTAAGGTAACCTTTCCTTCCTTCAATGACAGATATATCTTGCTAGCCTATACTCTACTTTCTAATGAAGAGATTTTTCTGATATTTATAGACATACTAGAACATTTATGGGATATTTGGCTTTGATGATGTTTTCCTCTATTACTTTTATAAAATGTAGTTACATATATCCTACTGGAGAAATTTGACTGAAGGACCATGCCTGAAAGCACCAAACATGAGGTTGAGTTAGTCATTGGCATTGAAGTGAGTGGAGTTGTTAAATATATTGAAATTATTATGATACTTTGTACTTAAATAGCACCTTTCATCTGAGGAGCTCAAAGTCCTTTAGGGACATTCTGCCCAATTCCTAGCCTCCTCTCAAAGTGCATGCTGATTGACTTCAAAAGCAATGGAAAGAGTACATTGCAGTGTGGGACTTTAAACTGAGTGCTTTAGAAAATTATTCCTATGCATAGTAGATGAAATATATTACTTCGGTAAAATATCAGCATGGATTTAAAGTTATTTTATTTGGTGCAATGGTTTCCCCTCTTTTTATAAAAATCAGAAATGTGGGTGCATATGTGCTTAATGATTTTGAAAGTTTCTAATCAAAGTTGCAATATGTATTCTAGTAGAAAGAAAAGAAAATCTATTATCCATTTTAAATGCCTTAAAATTAGTTTACATTCTTTCCTAATAAAATGAAAGAATAGTTTTAAAGGCTAAGGTTAAAAAGATGTTGATTTGTTTTCCATGTATAAATTAAAAACAAAATACATTTAGGTGCATATGTGTAGTCTTTCTAACTGTTATATTTACACTGTTCATCCAAAATATCCTCATTGCAGCCTTAGCAAATGCTGTCAAAAGGAAAATATAAAGAGTAAAATCACATTTTCTCTTGAGGCATATTTTTTGAAGTGAAACTATAAACTTGAAACTCATAGCAATAACAAAATTATAAATGTATAATAGTTACCAAAGATATTCGTGTGAGAGTGGTTTCTTCTATTCCTTGATCTCATTCACTTAGCCCATGATTTGGTTGGTTTGATCCGTGTAATAGAGGGCTCAGGCAGAGGGATGAGGTATAAAGTCAGAGAGACAGAAATGCTGCTTGTCTAGGTGGGTGTTCAGGAGAGAAGTTGAGAGTGGGAGAGAGAATTTCCAGGATTAGCTTCCATCTGTGCAGAGAATATTGAAAGCAATAGCAAAGGAAAAGGAAAATTTTTGAGAAATTTCCTGTACAATAAGAATTTCCTGGAGAGGTGGAGGAACATGTTAGGTGTGTTTATAGTTGCATAGTAGCTAATTGCTGGACTGCAATATGTGTTGAATATGGGTCCTTGATGGGACCACACTGGATCCCAGATGTTTTTCCATTAGAGATGCATATTTTCTTCAGATTAGAAAGAGACCTTGGGGCTCCTTTCACTCAAGACTTTCATGTCGGAGATCAAGAAACCAGAGGTCTAGGGAGAAGGTGCTACCTTGGTTTGCATGTGAGCTCTGTACAGACATTAATCCATGGCTTGCTTATCAGTTATGTAATGATGTGCTGCCATGCTTTCTCCAGAGGTTGATCACATATTATATGCATGCAATTACATAAAGCAAGACCTCTTAATACAGTTATATTAAAAAACTTAGTAAAGGGCCATAGTGTATTACCTACATTTCACCACTAACTGTTATATGAGTCCAAATTGCACTTTTCCTATGTTGTCAGAAATGTCTCAATTCACAATGTCCAAAGAATCATTGGTTTGTCATCTTTCCCCTCCCTTTTTATAAATTTCTGCATTCTTAACCTACCTGAATCTGAAACCAATGATTCATGACATGGTTATGTCTAATATGTTACTAATGACATAGTTTTCTGTTCACACAGCACTTTCGTTAGTTGAAACTTATAATGTACATATTGAATACTCAAGATGATAGCTTTGATTTCTTTCTCCAAGTCTGCTACAGCAACCATTTTTGTCCCCTAACATGCATGCCTCTTTGGGTTTTTCTTGGGATGACACTTGCTTTCAGTTGTCTCACATACCTTCCAAGGCGGCTGTATCCAGCTGGGCACTGTTAGGACATTCAGTGGAGGGAGGGAAAGGGACACTGTTAGATGTGCTAAACACAGATCCCCTGGAGGAGGGCTTTATGCAGAAATGGGAAGGTTTACCAATTTACAAAAAGATGGCTGATGGACTAGTGGAGGCCCTACTCTGAGTTGTCACCTCTACATCCTAAGTCATCATCAAAAGACCAATATCCTCCCTTCACTTAAATTGCTCTAAAGGGAATCTGCAACATTTGGGTGAGAACAACATTCCAGAAACTTGACCAAAATAAGACAGAGAAATAATGCATATACTCTATCTCCATTTTGAATTCTCGCGTTTTGTGGTTTGTCTAGTCACAGTGCTTCTTGGTATATTCTTCTCCCTGTAACCTCTGAGTAATCTCAAGTTAGCATTGCATAGCCAATGAATACATTTCTCAAATTGTGTTGTCTATATTTTGCTTAAGAAAATATTATCAAATCTTTCATTCCTTAACATTCCTTAAATCTTTTACTCCTTATACATTCTCTTTCATAACTTTTTTATGGATAAACCAGCTTATTTTCAATTTAGTTGTATGTAAAATAAATCAAGGCATTTATTAGGAAAACAATTGATACTGGTCTTAACCAAAAATGTTGTCTTATTTTATAATTTGGATGCCATTACAACTATATAAGTATTACTCACGTTACTATCTATAATGTCAATGCACAGAATAGCTTCATTTCCACTAGGCTGTATTTGCCACTGACATTTATTCAGTGGATGTTTCCTGATCCATTATATAGATCACACAGTAGAAATAGATCATGGGAAGGCTCTAGCTTCCATGAAATAAATTCATTGTCTCTTAGAAGAGAAGTCATGTGCAAGAGACAGATTATCAGCTAACAGGAATCTATGAATATGTTAGGTGACATGGAAAATGGAAGTCATGGTAGCAGATTGTATTAAGGATGCTTACCAGTTAACTTTATTATAAGGAGATTATTCTGGATTATCTGAGAGAGCCCAGTGAATCACAAGAGTCCTCCAATGTGGAACAAAGAGGCAGAAGATTCAGAGTAGTGAGATGTGAGGTAAGCAGGACTCTGGCTTTCTTTAAAGATCAGTGAAAGGGTAATCACTGTGGTCAGTTTCTAGAAACTGAAAAAGGCAAGAAATAGATTCTCTTATAGAACATCCAAAAAGGAGCATATACAACACCTTGATTTTAAGTCATTTCAGATTTTTTATACCCAGAACTACAAAATAATTTATGTTGATTAAAGCTACTATATTTGTGGTAATTTATATAGACACATCTGGGAAAACAAAGTTTATATTGCCTTAGATGGACTGTTGGAAGAAAGGTGGATATTAATGACTGTCAGTAGAGTCTTATAAAGAAGTGAGGATCATGGCAGAGAAAACTTTTATGTCTTAAAAGAATACCTAAATCATAAGACCTAAAATGTTGGTAGAAGTATAAAAGCTAAAGACTCTGAGATAAAGGCTCAGTAGGAAATGAGGAACATTAATTTGGAAACCAAAGGACAAGAAATCCTGGTTCTATCCAGTCAGAAAGCTTAGTACAGTTCTACCCTAGAGTCATGTGGACAACAGAACTTTTAACCAATTAACTTCGGTATTTAATTTTAAGAAAGTCACTATCAATTAAAATCTAGAAAATCTTTGGATGGGATTGGAAAAGCATGCCCGAGAAGGAAAATAAAACTGAGTTGAACAAGCATGTGCTAATTTCCTAGAAAAGTCAAAAGATGAGAGTATTCTGTCTCATAAAAGTGAAATGATTCAGTTGTCAATCTCTTCAGTCATCTCAGCAAAAGCCAACAGTAAGGATCATAATATCTAGGAATCTTACGGCTAGTGGAGTGAATCTGATGAAATACACAGGAGACATCCATGCTTCTTGAGGATGTTACATCACCCATCTTGAATTAAAGGAGACAGGAAGAGATTGAAATGAATGAAGATCATCAGATGCCTGAATATCTGCTAGCAAGAAGCATGGTGTTATATCTGCTCCAATGCAAACGTGGCAGTTTTCATGAAAAAGGAAGGCTGACTCTTAAGGCATGATCGCAAACCCAGATGGGAGGGAGGGTCTTCAGCCCAGAAGGTAAAGAAGCAGAAAGATAACTCCTAGGCATTGAAACCCAGTGGAAACACGAGAATGGTAGACTTATTTTTTCTCTTTATTTTTTCCACTTTTTGAGCAGGAATATTTTCTTTTTGAACCAGGTAACATGTTTCTTGAGTTTTATAAGTTCAGAGATAGGATGAGATTGTGTTTCAGAGTGAATTCCACACAGAACTTCACCCATGCCTGATTTATATGGTATAGTTGCTGAGATGTGCAATTTGAACCAATGGGAATTAGTGTCTGAATCAATGGTGGAATGGGTTGAAGTTTGGGACCACCTTGGAGGGGTGAATATATTTGAATTTCAGATGGATTTGAGTCTTGATGGGTCAGAGGTCTAACAGTGGAAAGGAGAAAAGTGAGCCACAAAGATGTCTACATCCTAAATTTTGGAACCCGTGGTTATGCTATGCTAAATGACAAAGGGAAGGAAGGCTGTTGTCAATGGAATTTATGTTGCTAATCAGCTGAATTTTAGATGGGAAGATTATTCTGAATTATGTGGGAAGATCCAATGTAATCACAAAAGTTTTTCAATGTGGAATAGAGAGTAAGAGAAGTCACTGTCAAAGTTACATAGCATGAGAAAGCTCCAAAAGCCTTTGAAGATGGAAGGTCCATGGACCAAGGAATGTGGGAGGACTCATGAAGCTGGAAGAGGTAAGGGAAAGAAAAAAAACACAGCTCTGGTAAAACATAATGTGAGTCCAGTATGAAACCTTCAGGACTTCTGTCCCCTAGCATGGAAAAATAACAATTTTGTACAGTTTAAAACCACAAATTGTGTGGTAATTTGTTGCAGGAGCAAGAACACTAATAGAGCAAGTAACTAAAATTTAAACTATGTGTTAGAGTCTAGGAAGTGATCTAGAAAGTAAGCAAATGATGTAAAAATTCACCTGTGGGAAGAAGAGCAAAATAATTAGGTTCTTCACCAGTTCAAACTTAAAAACACCTTTATTCCAAGTGCAGCATTTACAGTCCTCTCAGCTGCACTTTTCCGCACACAAATTAGTCATCTCCATCTTGATAAATGTATGGAACTGTCTTTTATATCATTTGATTTTCATTTGTGAATTCCATCTTTCTGCATACATATGGCTGAACCCCCCACAAAATCACTTGCAGCCCTTTCCATAGATGTGCATGGGATGCTGGTATTTTTGTTTGTGGCAAATAATAACTATTTGTAGAACCTGGCATCCTTTAAGCCTCTGCCTCTTCATGGCATATCTGCCTGATGCATTTGCTTCAAAAGAGCGATGCTGTCTGTTCTTGCTTGTTCAGTTGGCTCTCTTCCCATCACTCCACAGCTATGCTGACTTGCTTGAAATTCTGCTCCAGTGTGTCCTTATGGCACTATCCCTTTCCAACTAAATTCTGTCACCTCTTTTCAACTAGCCTTCCTCAGGAATTACAGAGTGATTATAATAAAGTCTGACTGTTCACAACCAACAGGGCAGGTGCTCACAAAAGAACCATAGTTGACTTTTTTTAAGCAGGAGAACATATTAGTTGTGAATATGTCACTTCTATTCTGTTCTCTATTGATCACAACCAAAGTCAGATGGCTCTTCTGCTCCCTGGGAACCTTTCTTGAGAAATCTGCACTTCAAAACCCCAAGAGCTTTTGTTCATCAGAGAGAAAAGCAGTTTAACAAAGATGATAGTCTAGAAAGCAGTACTACCTTAAAACATTCCCAGACACCGCCCCACCCCTTTATGCTTATTGGGGAAGTCTGCAAGGTGTGTTTCCCCTTTGGCAGATTTGGTGGGCAAACCAAGTAGGATTTAATGAGTGGTCAGTGGCTGGGCTGATGAAGTGGGAAAGCACACATGAGGGTTGCCATGACAATCATAGGTAGCATCTGAAATAGAGTTTCTGTGAGCATAAGAATGAATCAGTCTTGCAGAGACCTGCTGTTGTAAATAACTGGTGAACTCCTGGGAAAATTATTGCCAGCTTTCTAGTCTGTGCACATTGTTTTCTTTTAATAATCATTCCAAGTAATATTTGCATCTTAATTTTAGATGAAAAGGAAATGATTATTTTAAAATAATACAGTCTTGATTATTTTCTGTTTTATACTTTGACATCATCTCCATTCTGTCCATGCCATAGTTTGTCCACCTGGGTTCTTACTGGGCCATCATGCACCTTTGAAGGAGCTATCCCCCCCTTTCCTTGACAGCTCCAACCTGTGCATCTCCCACAGCCTCCAACTGCTACTTCTCTCTGGCTCTGAATCTGCATGCTATCTCTTGACTCTGCTGGCCCCTCTTTCATGTTTCTGATCAGAAACATTGGAATTATTTATGAGCCCTCAATATTGGAGAAAGGTAGTGATTATGCAGATAAACAAGGCATTGAAATGTCAGCACAGACATTTATGTTTATCACGCTAGACTTTTCACTGTCTTGCTTGGATTGGAAGTCATTTTTTTTCTGACAACAACTTATATATTCTATTTTAGATCACAGAGTAATACACCCTTAACCCAAGTTTCTGTCAAGATAAAATAGTTATAAAATGTGACTGGCAGTGTTATTTTCATTAATTATAGATGAAGTATTCTTTTATGCCCAAGAGGTATCGGCTTTCTCAACTGGGACCTATATTATCTCATTATGGAAAAATACGAATAAAATGAATAAATAATCATAACAAGATCATAATGATAATGTAATAATAGTTTAATTGTGTGGCTATAATTTATCACCAACAATCAACTAGAAAGAGTTTATTTTAGGTTTTTCCTCTAAAGTATACTGGATGATATTCATTTCCTTTCAGGGAATGTTGACCTTGTAGCCAGTCATTGCTAGGTCCTTTGGTATGGATCTTCAGTTTGTCATCTCTACATAGCTCATTCGTGATAACTCACAGGTTCATATAATGCATAAGCTTCTCCATACTACTATTTCATGTTGTATACTTGAACATGTATTACAGTGTCAGTGGTGTTCTGGCTCAGACACTTTTTTGCTATGTGACTTTGGGTAGCATCAACTTAATCTCTCAGAGCTGCATATTTCTCATGAGATCAACCCTTGACAGGTATCATAATGGATTTTGCTGACTAACAATATAGCCAAATTACTGACATTACCTCACAGGTGGTCATGTGGGATCATATGTATTTCATGGAATTGAAATTGGTATTTTCATGGAATTGTTATTTCATGGAATTGTACAATAAGAATGGAAGGTAATTCACCCATAATTGTCTTAGATTTTATGCTACATGTCTGTCTAAAGTCTGTGCATTACTCTAAACTCCATGTGTGATTCTATACTAGAGGCATGGTGCAAACTACATACCTATCTTAATATCCTGTGTGTGGCACTACACTACATGAATGGCTCTATACTACATGCATGGACATTATTGAGAGGCATTATGCAATCTTCAGGAGCTTACAGTGTGTTTGCAGAAATAGACATTTATACCTTATTTGGTGAATGCTATGGCATGTGGACGATGTGTGGGCACCTTGAGGACAAGTGCAGGCATCAGTAGATAATTCATGAGATCTGCACCGCAGAGGCACTTCCTGGCACAGTCCCCACTGCATCATCAGGATGGATGAGGAGCTTCCCTGGGCTCACTCAGCCACAGCTCCATCATGCCCTTGCTAAGTGTGCTATAGTAAAATGTTCTTTCTCATCCTCAACACTGAACTTTCCAAAAGAAAGGAACTTTGGTTTACACTTTTAGTTTCCAAACCTCATCAGTGCTTAGCAATAGCAAGTGCTTGACGAAGTTCATTAAATGTAAACCTAAGTGTGCCAAGAGTTGAGTAAGTGAAGGGATGGAGTTAAATAATCACAGAAGGTAAAATGCATAGGACATCAGATATGAAAAGAATTGCTGACATGTTCATGCCTATTTGGAAATCAAGACTATTTGTAAAGTAGTTGTGTGGTGTTAAAAAGGGAGAAGTTAAGAGTGAAGTGCTCATCTGATTGACATAATTAATGGCTCTGTTAGATGAACCATGATGTGCAGACAGTTTCAGATGGTGAAAATACACTAATATTTTAATTTGAAGAGAAATATTTGAGACTTTTATTGTAGGAATGTGATTTATTAGAATGTGGATGATGGATTGAATAGAGAGAATAACAGCACAGGAAAAAAATCGTAACTACAACACAAAGTAATAGGTAAGAGATAGTGAGAGTCAGAATTAGAATGAAGTCTTTGGTGATGTTACTAAAGAACAAATTTGGAAACAGTAAAATTTAGTGACAAATTGAGTATGCATGCTGAGAAAAGGAATTAGAAATAACTGCTGATTTGATAATTGGGTTATGTCAAAACATACATGTCGGCAATTAAAAGGTTAGAAAACACTTTCTAGCTTTTTTTATTTTTATTTTTATTTTTATATTTGGGGAAAGAGACTTATCAATGAGCTATCTTTGTGAGCACATTAGAAATTTAGAGCTAAAGCAAAGAAACATGACCACAGAAGGTGAAAGGGGGACTTATTAGACAACTAAGTTGAAAACCCCAAGTAATTATGACAGCCACAATTAAAAGAGAGCATGACATGAGTTTGAGCCAATGATCTTGCCTAAGTAAATTAGAAATCAAATTGTGTGTTTGGGAATTTTACACTTTCTTCAGTCTTGGCCTCTTTCCTTATAGACAATTTTATCAGATTATTAATTGACATTAGATTTTTGGGGATGGTGTTATAGGGATTCTTATAATGCATTTTTTTTTTAAGTTAAGGGAGGGATTTTGCTTCAGTCCCATGCTTGGAGCATTCCTGAAGGTTGAGACATTTACTTGATTTATGGAGATGTCTGTTTTCATGAGATTGCTTACAATAAAAGGAGCTTATTTGGGATATTTCTAAAAGGAAAAAGATAGACATGAGATTTACTGCACAGATATGCCCAGGGCATTCAGTAATATATTGTTCATTAGTTTTTTTCTATATAACTTGACTATGTTTTTAGGCATGACTTCATTTATTTCTACCTATTTTTGAAACTATCATAGCATTCCTATTATTAGGGTGATTTCAGGTGACCTGCAACATTTGAAGAAATATGTTTGGTGTGTGGGAAAAAGAAAAGACCTACTGTTTCAACTCATTGAGATACTTTCTTGTTGTGTAGACATTACTTATTTTACTTCTTTATATGTTCCCTGATCCTGTCAGGATTTGCACTGTTTGCAATTGCTAGGCATAGCACTGCAAAATGGCAGTACTTGTTATTGGCTAAAATTTAGGTGGTTGGGCCAAGAAAAGGTGAAATGTTTTAGAAAATATTCTGATACATATATCCTACATATTTATAAAAATAACTACTTTCTTGTCAAAGATAGTTGGTTTTGTTCATTAACTAAAACATGCACTCTCAACTTTCCCTGTAAGACTGTCCTGCAGAATAATATGATACATGTAGTCATTCAAAATTAATTCAAATGAAATATGGCATAAATAGGCAGTAATTCCTGCATTCTAAAAATCTCATTGTGAGGAATTTATCTTTATGAAATAATGAATTATTGAACTCTTATTATATTATAGGTATAATTGTAAGCAAGTAGCATGCATTATCTTATTAGATTTTTATAGCCTACCCATTAGAAAGCAATAATATAATATAAAATTATTTCCATCTTAGTTTGGGGTTTAGAAAAACAGGAGAGACCTAAAATATTTAGATGCTGCACATGAGTTTGTCTCTCTGGAAAAGCTGAGGCTTGAGCCAAGAACAACAGCTCTTTAGATAGTGTACCATATTCAACTAATAAATGCTTATTTTCTTTTGGCTCAGCAGCTCAAGGACAGTGATTTCCCTCACTCTGTGATTTTACTTCAGAGCTTTCAGATGTTTTCAGTGATAATATTATTTATCTTTTCTTTTTTCTCTAACATCTTTCATATAGCTAATTTTGTTCCTATATTGTGATTTAAGTAAAAATTTCCTCTGGAATTAAAAAATATTAATGATATCATTATCAGTTTTATTCTTCATATCATTCCCATATAAGTCATCAGTAGTACTAATAATAATACCACTACTTATGACTGTTATCTTATGAATCATTGTCAAACTCATAAGTATCAACTGTGTTATTATTTATAGTTGCCATAGGAAGTGATTACTTTGATCAATTTGTTAACAAGTGGAAAAAGTGAATAGCCATTCCAAATGCTAAAATAACAATTGACTTCAGCATTCTTTACTCTGAATATCTTCTTCCACAGCCACTACTGCACATTTCTGTATACTTTTAAAAAATTTAGTTGTGAAACAATGTTAAACTTCCTGAAAAGTTGCAAGCACAGTACAGATACCTCATGTTCCTTTCACCCATCTTCCCTGCATATATTTCAGTTACTGGTTTCCTTAAGTGAAAATAGTTTCTGTCAGCCGTACTTTTACATTAAATTGTAGAAAGAGTTAAGCTTATTTTTTCTTACCACATTTCCTTGGCCATGAATGCCCAAATGGTACAACCCTCAGGTTATTATATTAACTCTTTGAACCAATCTTGCAAGGATTAAGTGCAGTAATGTATGTAACCTGTTTGACAGGCTTCTTTGCAGCAATTCCATTTCCCCTTGCACCTGCTAGTAGTCTGGTCTCAAATCATTTCTTCCCACTGTACCAAACATGCAAATGTCGTAGCAAAGTCATTGATTGATTCACAGTACCGATTTTTCAAAGGGTTATGAAAGACTTGGGTTAGATAACTGTTTCAAACATCTAAAAGCAAACTTCCTAAATGTCTCTCAAACCCCTCTTCTCCAACCTTTGACAATGAAAACAACAGCTAGAGGGATCACTGCCCCCAAACTCTGGCAGTATTTCAATGGCCAACCACTTGTGCTCCTCGTGATTGTGGTGCTCACAGGGTGAGGCAGGGGCCCCCTCCCTTGGAAATTACTTAGTGTGGTCCCTACAGCTGCATGAGTTGTAGGACAGCCCACAAAAGTGATCTGTCAACATCCACTACCTGGGAAGCACCATTCACCTGCTCTACATGGTGTCTCCTAAGACATTTTTTTACTCTTCCATTGTGATCATATCTAGTGTCGATTATTCTACAAATCTCTGAAGAACCAACTGGGCTCATTGGGAAGTATACCTTACTTTACATTTAAATTAGCCACAGTCTTATATCTGTATTATTGGTTAAACTTAGAACATAATTTCCAAGATGCTCTTTCTTCCTCTTTATTTATTTTTTCTTTAGCTCAGAATTTTCTCTTGGAGCAGACTCAGATTTCCTGTTGGGTTACATAATGCATAATTTGTGGAAATTTTCTCAAGCCACTAAAAGACTTTCCAGGATCTTTATAAATTTTCCTCAATCATTGCTCCACTCTTGCCTGTATCAATAAAATGATCCTTGAAATATTAAGTATGTGACTAGCATGCAATGATGTGTTAGGGAGTGTGTTTGCTCGCTTTATTAGGGAATCAATATGTTGACATCTTGGAGCTGCAGATAGCAATAGAAAGTTGCTAAACCAAGAATGAGTGCCTCAGAGATATTCACCTTCTGTGAGAATGGGGCAAGTTGGGCCTGTGTGAAAATGGAGCATGAAAATTGTGATTAGTCCATTAATGTCTTTGGTTTTTGCACTTTCGGACTTCCATTGGTCATGCAGCCCTCCCTTCTCCTCTCCCTCCTCCTCAGCACAGAGTCTTATCTGGTGTCTCAGTCTCATTCTGCAGATACTTATTCTGAGCTAGTCTCCTCACTGGACAGTGGTCCTCACTCATGAGGACTTTTATTCATCCCAATAAGGGACATCTGCATTCTAAATGATGACTTAAATAGTGTTAGAAATGCCATTTCCAAATGATGATCAAAGAAACACACAGAGTCGCTCAGCAAGGCAAAAAAAAAGTTTTACTTCTGCACATGGACATAGGCACAGACCAGTGTCTGATAGGCAGAACACAGTGAGCAGGGAGTCAGCTCAGGTTTTATATCTTTGCCTCACAATCTTTGTGATTGGTTACTTGGAAAAGGGGGCACGTGGGGTAAGGGGGACCTTAAAGAAGGGAGAACAAGAACATTCTTTTGGGCAATATTCAGCAGTTTGGGATGGGATCATCTGTCAATAAACCACATTTTCACCTCAAGAACATTGTAGGCAGCAGTTCGGGGAGGGTAGCTGGCATCTCTACACAATGAGAGTTAGACATTAACTCCTTTGACAGAGAAGACCTAACTTTAGTTGATTCTCACAATTCCACCCTTTTATTTACAGCTCTTTTCTTCAAATTTAGCTAGTATTAATTGACTTTTGGTCAAGCATGACCATCCATTTGCCCCGTCCTTATTAGACTGGATATTTTAAGAGAGCCCTGTTAGTCCATCCTGTTCTTATGGCATGTTACCTATATTTTATGACTACTGCTTACCATTTTGGTGAGACCTGTCTTTTGTTTATTTTGGGAAAGTTTGCTGTGCCTCAGCACCTGCATGTGAAGCTGGTCTCTTAAGTCTTTTTAAAGGTTTTATGTTTATGTCTTTTTGTCTCCTTTACCTCAAACAAAGTTCCTTTTTCATTTGTCCCTTTACATTTACATCCCCAGGGACATTTTTGTCATTTTATTTTTCCTTACATTTGTCTCGTTATATTCCCTCCCCCCTCCAGAGGTAACCCAGACTTCTATCAGGAAAGAGAGCATTGACTTGAGTGTTCCCTGGACGGTAAGTAAGGGTCTCTTCTAAGATGTCGAAGGAGGTCTGTCTCATGGTATCTGGAGGAGTTCTCTGGTATGTGTGGCTTTGTCTCCGTCAACATCTGAAGCTTGACTGTCTCCAACCTTGAAGAAACAAACTTCACAAGCAGATTAAGAGACTAGGTGCTGAGTAGAGGGAGGAACCAGGTTAGAGACAGTAGTCAAAATATAATTAATTTTTTTCTCATACTTATAGCAGGTGGTGTTGGCTATAGTACATTTTTTTTAAATGTTTGAACCTGCAGTTTTTCTTGTCTGCAGAATTACCATGGCAACGATACATTATCAGTAGTTACTTTTTCTCATGGCAGTTTAAATGAAGTTCCTTATATATGTTCAAGAAAAACCCATTGTTTAAAAAAATTAAAAACACCATCCTTAAATATCAAAGAACATGTCTAGAGCCAGTAAAAAGAATCACTTTGTCTCGATTTAAGTGGAAGAACCTGGTTTAAAAAATGAGTTTGTGTCTGGAAGGGCTTTAATGCCAGGTAGCCACACATGCATGAGAACCATTTCCCCAGTTCTCTCCGCCTTGGTTATTTTTGAGAGATCTGGCACCAGTGACTCCATTTGAACTTTGAATACATTCCCTACTTGTCTCCAAACTGCTTGTCTCTGAGCAGTCTCCTCTGAAGGTCTGTCTCCCATCCAGATCCTAACCAGGTCCGACCCTGCTTAGCTTCTGAGACCACAAGAGATTGGGCGCGTTCGGGGTGGTCTGGCCACAGACTAAGGACCTTTCTCCTTTGTTCATTTTTGTCCCTTGTCCTGAGGATTTTTTTTTTTCTGGATGGTTTGCTTTTGATTCCACGTGTGTGTGTGTGTTTGTGGTGGGGGCAGTAACAAGCAGATCAGGTGGGACTCAGTGCCAACTAGACACTTTTGGCTAAATTTAAGCAACAAAGAGGTTTACAAAGAGTGGCTCTTAGGCAGGGCTCCTAGAAAAGAACAATACAAAACAAAACCCAACAAAAACAGACATCCAAAAAGCTAACCTGGTTGACACATAAGTACCTGTTAGGGTCATTTTTTATGGACTTGATTGTAAGGATCAGAACTGTAATGATAAAAACTTAAAAGAGCCATAGTTAAAATTCTGATAGACAATTTAGAAACTAACAGGACAGTACATTAGTATCATTAACCTTTTGTTACAGTGTTTATCTAAACTTTGTACTTTAGAAGGCTTAATGTACTTGGAAAATTCAAATATGTATACAGGAACCAGCAATAACAGCACAGCTCTATAGAGGTTACACATATATGTCTATGTATTATATACTATTATACATGTTAGTTTAGTTGTTACTCTTGAAGTAAAATCTTAGATTTTCTACCAGTTTGGAGGAGGAAGTGTCAGTGACCCCAGCTAGCCCAGTCACAGACATACATAAGGTACTGACAATAGCTGTTTAACAATAATTATGAGGTCATCTAGAAGATTTTACATAAACCAACTCTTAAATGAACTTTTATTAGTTATGGCTCAGATACCTCAGTAGTCAAAACCCTGACAAAAATCAACATCCCAGATTGCTGACATTAACACATGGCTCAAGACATACAGCAGGATCCCACCCACCTGTAGTCAATGGAGCCCCCTGAAATAACAGGCCCAGTCTGGCCATCCGAGTACAACTAACACCTCTCTCTGTTGACTTCAGTAAAAACTGGAGGTCTCAAGATTGCATTAAATAAGAAAATCTGTCCCAATCCTCATATCACTGTAGCAGCACTCCCTTTGCTCAGCTGTCTCCGGTTTCTCTGTGTTTTAATAAACTCTTGCTGTCTTCATAAATTTTTGGATTAACCTGTAGCACCAAAAATTCTTGACAGTTATCTTGACAAAATACAAACCTTTTTTTAAGACAGTTTTTTTATAAATGTTATCAAGAACAAAACAATATTTTTAAGACAACCTTGTTGTTATGAGCTTAGAGAACTAAGTTTAACATCAGCACATTAAATTTTGACCTTACAAAATCTTTAACTCTTAGATTTTAGTCAACTTAATCACTTATATAAGCATTTATAAGCTTCATCTTTTTATGACAACTTACTCTGTACCCCCTGGGGAAGCTTGATGTTGTCTTTATACTCTCTTTTTTTATTTTGAGGACAAACCTTTTTTAAAAGTTTTTTATTATTCATTTATTCACATGTGCTTACATTGTTTGGGTCATTTCTCCCTCCTGCCCCCCTTCCCCATCCTCTTCCCCCTTCCCCCCCTTGCTTCCAGGCAGAACCTGTTCTGCCCTTATCTCTAATTTTGAGGAAGAGAAGACATAAGCATAAGGAAGACAAAGCGTGTTTGCTAGTTGAGTTAAGGATAGCTATACAGAGAGATTCCTAGCATTCCTTCCATGCACAAATGTGTTACAACCTAAGTTGATTCATCTCTAACTGATCTTCACCCTGGTTCCTGATCCCCTTCTCATGTTAACCTCTGTCTCTTTAAAGTTTCTGTATTAGTTCTTCTGGAGTGGGGACATCAAACACTTTCATGTTTTGGGTTTTCTACCTATTCCTATATCTCCCATATGTGCTCTCCCCTTGTCATGTGATCCAAGTCCAACCAGATTGTTGCATTTGCCCTAGATCTAAAGTCCGCATATAAGGGAAAACCTATGATTTTTGGTGTTCCAAGCCTGGCTGACCTCACCCAAAATGATGTTGCCCAGTTCCATACATTTCCTTGCAAATGATAAGATTTCGTTCTTCTTCATGGCTGCATACAATTCCATTGTGTATAAATACCACATTTTCTTAATCCATTCATCAGTGGTGGGGCATCTTGGCTGTTTCCATAACTTGGCTATGTGAATAGTGCCGCAATAAACATGGGTGTGCAGGTGCCTCTGGAGTAACCTGTGTCACAGTCTTTTGGGTATATCCCCAGGAGGGATATTGCTGGATCATATGGTAGATCTATGTTTAGATTTTTAAGAAACCTCCAAATTTTTTTCCAGAGTGGTTGTACTAGTTTACATTCCCACCAACAGTGTAAGAGGGTTCTTTTTCCCTGCATCCTCGCCAACACCTGTTGTTGGTGGTGTTGCTGATGATGGCTATTCTAACAGGGGTGAGGTGGAATCTTAGTGTGGTTTTGATTTGCATTTCCTTTATGGCCAGAGATGGTGAGCATTTTTTCATGTATTTTTTGGCCATTAGCATTTCTTCTTTTGAGAAAGTTCTGTTTAGTTCAGTTGCCCATTTCTCTATTGGTTCATTGTTTTTGGGAGAGCTTAGTTTTTTCAGTTCCTTGTATATTCTGGTTATCAGTCCTTTGTCTGATGTATAGCTGGCAAATATTTTCTCCCACTCTGTGAGTGGTCTCTTCAGTTTAGAGACCATTTCTATTGTTGTGCAGAAGCTTTTTAATTTTATGAAGTCCCATTTATTCATCCTTTATCTTAGTTGCTGAGCTGCTGGGGTTCTATTGAGGAAGTCCTTGCCTGTACCTATTATTTCCAGAGTGTTTCCTGTTCCTTACTGTACTAACTTCAGAGTTTCAGGTCTGATATTTAGGTCCTTGATCCATTTTGAGTTGATATTAGTACAGTGTGATAGACATGGATCTAGTTTAAGTTTCTTACAGATAGATAACCAGTTTTCCCAGCAACATTTGTTGAAGAGAACCTTTTATTTTTAATACAATCCTTTTTCATCTAAAAGTATTTTTAACCTTTTATTTTTAAAAACCATGTCCTTAATACCTTTTATATATTTTTGTTACTTGTTGAAAGTAGTGCATAAAACTTTTTAACTTAGAGCCTCATATTTGCATGTAAAAACCAGAAAGAAAGCAATCTTAAAATTATTTTTGTATAAAAACAATTTTAGAAAGTCCATTTGTTAATAGGCCTATGTATTATAAGATAGAATTAAATTCTGGATTTTATTTATGACAGAATGAAATAGGGTAAGGGCATTTCTTTAACTACCCGAATTCCAAGATTCCTGCTTCAGGCTGTGCACCCTGGGCCCTGGCGGTTTTCTGTTCTGAGCCAGAGTGTTGACTCCTGAATGCCTGCATCCTAGTGAGACCCTAAGTATGAAAAGTGGTTTTCTTAGTAAAAGTAACAATTTTTTACATTGACTTTATAATAAGAGCCATCTTTAATATATTAACATATTCACATGTAAAAAGTTGAAGAAGTTTATAACAAAGATCTTTAACACAAACACCCCAGGTTTTTTGTTACCTTGAATATCATATTACCTTACACAGCAGTTTAAGATCCATTTTGAAGATTCTAATACACACACACACATTTTATAAATTAAGTATGCCAGAAAAAAAAGTCAATTTAAGTGTGCATAAAATGAGCTAGAATTCCAGGAGCAAGTTAAGTTTTGCCCAATGCTGGAAACAAATTGACGAACACACACAAAAATTAGAGTGCATTCTCAGGAAAAACCTTTTAAAGCATACACAGAGAGTTATCCAGGAGAATGGTGGATGATGCATCTGTTCTTTTATGAGTCTTCCTCTTTGGAACTGAATTTTTGTTACCCATCCTTTAATCTCAGTTTTGTCTATTTCCCCTGGAAGAGCTCAACTCCCCTCACCCCCCATACTCCCAGTACCAGAAGTTTCTTGCATTTTACACAAAGTTAGAACTTGCTTTGTGTCTGAGACAAGTCTCAGTCACACCCACACAACCTCCAGGATGTCCAGCCATCAAGGAAATATCATCTCTGCACAGACTTGCCCTGGCCATCTCAGTGCTTTCTATAAGGGGACCTTCCCCATGTTGCTGAGTGACTCTTCAACCTTGGGTTAGTTGTTGGCTCAGGGATGGCAGATCTCCCCACTCCGACGCTGCAGCAGCTAGGCAGCTGGATGCGTCGCTTCTAAGAAGGGGGTTCCAGTGATCCCTATGGCAACAAAGTTTGCCCCATATTAGGTGCCAAATTGTTGGAAATGCCATTCCCAAATAATGATCAAATAAACATGCAGGAGTCACTCAGCAAGGCAAAAAGAAAGGTTTTACTTCTGCAGAAGGGTGTAGCCACAGACCATAGCCCAGTAGGCAGGACACACTGAGCAGGGAGTCAGCTCAGTTTTTATCTCTTTGCCCCTCACCCTGATGGACTAGTTTGGGTTCACAATGTTCATGATTGGTTACTTAGAAAAGGGAGTGTGTGGGGTAAAGGGGACCTTGAATCAGGGAGAACAAGAAAATTCTTTTGGGCAATTTTCATCTTTAAGCAAGCAGTTTGAGATTAGGTCACCTGGTAATAAACAGCTCTTTATTTTACCTCAAGAACTTTGCAAGGTAAAGCAACCTTTCACAAAGCATGTAGGCAGCAATTCATGGAGGTTAGTTGCCCTCTACATAGTGATAGTTATATATTAGCTCCTTTGACAGAAAAGACCTAACTGTGGTTGATTCTCACAGTAAAAAAACATGCTGGTTTCAAAGGAATGAAACATGGAGGATCTACTTCTTGACAGTCGGACAGAAACACCTTCTGTCTGTGAAAGGTGAATGCAAAGTCTTTAACTCACATACATGAATTCATCAATGGAATATTTGTTGAAAACCTGTGATGGTTAGGTACTGGAGATAACAGATACAAAGCCCTGGAGAATGTGTATTTCAGGAATAAGAGACAAACAGAATAATCATGGCAAATGCAATGACTAGCACTGAATTAAAAACAAAATAAATGTATAGTCACATTTCTTAAGTGTGTTTGAACATTTGAATCACAGGAAAAGTCAGCCTGTCTACCTTTACTATTCCTTTCATGTGGATAACATCACTCTATTTACAATTCATAACTTAGGGAGAGTTTGTAACCTTGTTGTTACAAGAACTGAAATAATTGTGCATTTTAAAAGCATTGGAGGAGTTCTACTGAAACAAGAGGAAATTATCTCACCTTATGAGCACTTGTATAACACCCTGGTCCCCTGGGTCCTGGAATAAGAATCTGTCCATGTGACCATAAGAAAATCCTTCGCCTTTGCAAAAGAGCTAAGTAGAACTAGATGTCTTCCAAGACTGTTGAAGTTCTGACATTCTTAATTGTGGGATCATTTACTATTCCTTTAAAACTGCTCTTAGAAAAATTGATCAGTTCATTTATCAAAACAAAATTTCACTGTGTCACTGTCTTATAGATGAGTCACTTGAAGTCTGGAGCATGGAACATCTCAGGCCCAAAGATATAGCTAATAACAAGAGGAGTTAGCATTCAGAGTCACTCACACTGACTCTAAAGCCCACAAGGTCTGTTTTTTATCCAAATTGGCTGACCACAGATTCACTATCTTTGTTTCATGTACTCAGAACTTCTCCTTAATACATGGTTCAGTTCTGCAGTAAGAAAGTACCCTTTATGTATTCTGTTTCCTTTCTTTTAATATTCTAGTAATAAAAGTTTAAATTTATTACAGGTCATATGGTTGTGAGTGCTTAGCACACTTGGTAACAATAGAAGGAATCTATTTAGGTTCTTATGTTTTACCTCTTTTAATCCCCCAAACAACCTTGAAAGCATAAACATTGTTATAAATATTAAAGGATGTAGTTTGTCCTGTTACCCAAATTCCAGTAAATGCTTTGCAGCTGAGAAAAATAAGTGACAAAACAGTCCTTAAACTCTAAAGAAAACTATTAGATTCATTTGATGCTCAAGTGACAAAGTTTGTGTTTTATATTTTATTCTCCACTTCCCGGTAGCCTTTATTAAATGGAATACTGAAAATTTTGAATGTCTTTTTTATAGGAGAATCTTTTTTCCTGGCTAGAGTTTCTCCGGGAACCAGTCTGGAGATTGTAGGTTCCTGAGGAGGTGGAGCTAGAAATTGCCAGCCCCAAGGTGCACTAAAACAGTGTAGCCAGAGAGCCTTTGGATACCTGGTTCTCCAGTCTTTTCAATCTGGAAACACAGTTGCAAAAGGAGTGGTGTTTCCATTTCCTTGGGACCATTTAATTATCTGGTGCTTGCAATGGCAGTGCAAGCGTGAGAGGTGCTATGGGTCAGCCTTGTCCCCCCTCTTCTTGGTGTAACAAGAATGTGTTAAGTTTCTTGAGGGCAAAGGGGTTATTGCAGCTACCATCTGGACAGAACCATATTTTATCAGGGAGATAAAATTTAGTAGTGTTACAACATTTGTCCAAAGAAGTCAGCCAGAAAGAATGGGTGAGGGAGAAGAAGCTGAAGTGCTTGCTGTGTCCTCTTTGTGAGAATTATGTAAACACCTGCTACTTGCAATGTGTGCATTGAAAGTGAAGAGGGAGGTACAAAAATCATCCATCAAATATCTAAGCTTTTTTTCCTTTTCTTTTCACCTCTTCTTAGAGAATTGCAGAAGGCAAGGAAAAGGGATACAGGAAGAAAAAAAACAGACTCCTTCTCTTTCTGTCTGCAGGTCCTTCAGAGACACCTGTCATGGGGAAGGGGGAGAAAGAAGGTTTTAATTGTTTAAATCAGATATGTAGCAAATGATTTTTAAACAGCTGAAGTATCTGAAAGTGAGTAAATTTGTAACAAGAAGTTTCTAGAATTGAAAGACTACCAGATCCCACAAGCTGTCATTCAAGGGCATAGAAAGGAAATTTTACATCAGCTAAAGGCTACAGTTGAACATAAAGTAAATTAAGATTATTCCTCTTTGAATTCCACAGAGCTAGATTTAGTAAATTGGTTACATAATATAATTACACTTCCTATATTAGAAATAAGAAAGTAGAAGCTTAGAAAAGTTAAGAAACTGGTGATCTAAAGACACCTATTTTACAAATTATAACAGAAAAGTTCAAATCCCATATAGTCTAACACTAGCAAAAACACTTGCTCTTAATTTCTATGTAGTACTTCTCATGCAAATAAACACTATAAATTAAGCTTAATCATAGATAGCTTCACAGGAAGGCAAAAAAATTATTCTGACTCCATTTTTCCTTTTTTTTAACTTCAGTAATTCTGAATTCACAAGTTGACCATCTTCTTAATTCTTAAATTGGTAATTTCTCATTTATCATACTGAACTTTCTATGGAAATCCAACTGTGCATTCTAAGCAGCTTGCTAGGGATTCCTTAGATGAACACAGATATTATATTTATAATGTCAAAACTTGAACTCATCAAGCTACTTCCATATCCCCAACCAGTATGTACTGAAAAATATCTAAGCCCAAGTCTCTTCCTATATTTTGTTGCTGTGATCAATACCAGCATGGCTCACCTAGAAATTCATGTTCGAATTACATGAAATATATTTGACTTTTCCCTTTCTTACTGTCTGCCATCAGCCACTAAGTCCTGATGAATCCAAATACTAACTTTTCTTGTTAGTATTGCCTTTGCCTTTCTTCATTCCTACTGACATTACATTTGTTCTGGCCCCCATGTCTAACCTGGCCAAATTTAATAGCCTGTTTGCTTTCATTCAAACAGATTTCCTCCAATTATGTAACAGAGTTGGGTGAGAGATATATAAGAAATGTTTAATTGTATCCATCCCCAGATTAAAACTTTCAGTGGTTTTGTATACTACTTCTTAGTCAAGGTGATTTCTGTCTGCACATCTAGCCTTCCTTTATCACTCTCTTTCAAACATGCCTTCCATTCATGCAAAAGTCCTTGCAGTTTAAATCTGTGCTTTTGCATATGTTTCTCCTGCCTGTATCTCTCTCAACTATTCATGTATTGATGTATTCATTAATAAAATCAGTATTATGTGTTTACTTTGTGAAAGGTGCTACTGTACTAGGCACTGGGAACACAGTGATGATCTATGAAATGTGGACCTTAGCTTTTAGGACCATATCTATTTAGATATACTAAGTAGGACATTTAAATCAGTAGCTATGTAAAATCACAAGTTAAGTGGATTAAAGGAAAAGAAGAGAATGTTTTGAAGAAAATATGTCAAGGGGATCTAACTTAGTTTATAAGATAAAGACAAATCATTTCTGAAAAGAGTTTGAGATGAGGTTGACAAGTTGATGGAAGTCAACCATGCAGAAGAACAAAAGATGAATCATGGGCTGGCAGAAGTGGGGAGTGGGCTTTCTGTTAGTGGAGAGAGCTGGGCAAATGTGAAAACAGTGGCTCATTTAGAGATTGGAAGAAGACAGGCACAGCCACTATGTGGGTGGTGCTTAAACAGAAGGAGCGAAAGCAAGAATTACTTAAGATATTCTTGCTTATTTTTGGTGAATTATTATCATCAGCCCTCCCTCAGTCATCCCTTTCCTGCCAGCCCTCCTCTTCCTCTTCTTCATGCTCTCACTGTGACATATACACTCCTCTCTTGATATCACATTGCATTGTAATTATCTGTTTACGTATTTTTCTGCTGCTGAACTGTGAGATTTCTAAGGAAGTAACTGTGAGTCATATTTGTGCTCCAAACATTAGCCACAGTGTCAACATATGTAAGAATGTACTTGAAGTATTACCTCCTTCTCACTCATTTATTTACCCACCCAGTTTTGTTTTTGTACGCATGTCTCATTTCTTCCTCAAATTAAAAAAGATAAACATTTCTTTCCCAGAAAACTATTATCTTTTTCTTCATTTCAGATATAGGATAATGGTACTATCAACCTATACATCATCAAGCAAGAAACAGTTCTCTAACATTCTTCTCTTTCAAGCCCCACAATCTTCAGAAAATTTTTAAAATTATGTGTTGGGTCTTACCTTTCTGCCTCAGCACTGATTTTCAGGCTCTTCTAATTTCTTAGTGTGGTGAAAATATGATAGATTTTTAACTTGTGTCCCTAATTCAGAATTGTTTTTCCCATATTATGCACACATCTGCTACAGTGGACTTCATAAAGCTCACACTTGATCATGATACTGGTCTAATTAAACTTCCCCAGTGGTGATGGTTGCTTCCAGAGCAAATCTAATTTCCTAACCAGGACACACACACACAAAAAATGCCTACACAATCTCCCTATTGCTTCAACTTGACTTTGGATGCTGCAGTGCCTACCAATTTGGTTTAAAAGCAGTGTTGACCCTCACACAGAGTGCCTAATGCACCATGGTTTGTGCTACTGGGCAGGTTGTTTGATCCATCCAGAACGTTCTTCATATTCTCCCACCTTGCAAATAGCAGCACTTTTCTTAACATGCAGATGAAGGTTTAGCTCCCCCAAGACCCCCTCCCTCACCACTTGCTCCATGAGGTATTTATTTTCTTACCCATAACTATGTCATGTCATAACATAACTTTATAAATAATGAAACTATAACCTTTTTGAAAGAGATAGACATTAAATAGGAAGAGACTTTAGAACCAGACAACATGAATTTAGTAAAGAAAAAATGTTTCATTAAAATCTACACACAGAAAAATAAAACATATTTGTACCCAAATCCTAATTCCATTTTAATATTGTGTAATATTGTTTCACCAAAGATTCTGAGTACTAATTACTTTATGAATGAAAATGGAAATAACATAGTAGTGAATCTCACAGCATTGTCATTTGCTCAAATCATAATGACGTTCTTAGATTTATAGAAAATTTGTGTGTTATGATTTTTTCTCTTGGTGATACTGTGGTTTGAACTCAGGGCAGGTACTCTACCACTTGAACCACATATCCTGTCTGTTTCACTTCTTGTTATTTTTCATATTTTTGCGATGGTCAGGCAGCCTTGAACTGCAATCCTCTTACTTATGGCCTCCTGTGTAGTTTCCTTCCTCCCTTCCCTCCTTCCTTCTCTCCTTCCTTCCTGTCCCTCTCTATCATATATCCCCTGTAAACCCTTGTATTTGGCAATAGCTAAGTTATTAAATCTTGTTTTATGTTGTTATTTACAGTTTCATGCTAATGTGCTAAGTATTCCTAGGAAGGGTTTATTTCCCTTTATCTGATACTGTGTTTTATACAGTACCTTGCATTAGTCTTTTGGAATAAACATATACTTGTATAAATTGATAATGAGGGAAAATGAAGTAGAATAAATGCTTTTAAAATTTCTTAAAGTAATAGCAATTACTTCCATTTAACAATTTTCAAATCATAGTCATGTTCTACCTAATAACATTTTGGTCACCCACACTATGTACTTGGTGGTGATCTCATAACATGACAGCCAAATAGAGATGTCATAACCCTGGTAGTTTGTATAGATATACTCTGTGACGTTCACACAAAGGCAAATCCATCTAATGATTCATTTGTCGGAAGATATCCCCAACATTACATTACACATGACTGTATATAAAAAATTTTCTAACCCTTGTTCATTTTATTCAACTTTCAAGCTATCTGAATTATAAATCACACATAAAAAAGAATAAGACAGCATCCCTGCTAGTAAGAGTATAGAAACATTAAGAGAAGCTTTTTATCACCCTACTGCATATATGAAAATATGTATATAAACCCCAACACTATGAGGTTTTATGTTAAAGAGTGAATTATAATGAGCCCTACTTCAGTCTATCCATTACTGACAGCCTATAAATGAGAGCAGCTGGCAGAATAGATTAGGGTAGTCTAGTCACATGCCAGTCCCTTGGATGACACTATGAAGCCAGAAGATTTTGTGTAATGGGGCTTATAAATATCAACAGCCAGATGTCACCTCGATGATCAAGAGACTGAGCTGTGAGATCTGCTTACCACAAGGTATGGTTAATAAAATTCTAAAAAAACTACTTGGCTCTTTCTTAATTCTTCTGCAGTGTAATTTAGAAGTGACTCTTCCTGAATGATAAATGTAAGGAAATAAAATCTAAAATGTTTGTATCACCACAAAAGAAATTTGTTCCTCATGGGTATAACGTAACTTAGTTTAATTACAAATCTGAGACTTATTAACTTTTGCAAATGATAATTTTTTCCTAAAATTTTTTGAAAATGATAATTTTGTGTCATATTGAAATTTCTAGAATACTATAAAAATTGATTATAAATTTTAGAGACTAAATTTTTATTTTACTTTCTATGAATTAGAGAGTATTTTATATTTTATCGAATTTTAAGAATTAGGAAATTCAGGAGCTATCAGGAATTTCAATGATATCATCTAGATCATCTATCAGTTATTCATTTACTTGTGTATGTGTGGGAGGCAAAAAAATAAATGAACTCAGTCTTGTTTATATCTTACTCGGGGATCTAGGGAATAAAATATGATACATGCCACAATTAAGGTAAGCCTATCATTTTCAGGAAGTCATAGGTTATTAATTCAGACTAGATTACATGATTGAGCAACACTTTCAAGAGGTGCACAAGCTGATTTTGAAGGCCTCCCTATGATAGAGGCAAGACAAAACCTTTCAGGCTGTAGAACCACAGTGTTCTAAGAAATACTTTTGCTGCTTTTCCACTGGAGAAATTGTTGAGTGATTCAGTTTGGTGGAAATTAAGGTTATTCACAAAGACATGATGAATGACAAGCTTGGAACAGTTATCTGAAATGGGTATCATAATTGAGGTTAGTGGAAATAGTGGAAACCAGTAAGAGATTTTATATAGGAAAATGATCACATTTGAGACATGGAAACACCCTACAATTAACAGATGGAAAATAAATTTGGACACAGTGGAAATACTGATGGGTTGGTAAGCAGGAAAAGGTTCTCAGGTGAATTAATAAGTATCAATGGCCACAGTGGATATGATCAGAGAGACACAGCTTCAAGGGTTATGTGGATGTTGATATTTGAAGCATAGTCTGTGTGTGAGGAGTGAAACAGTGAGTTATGCTGGTACATCTTTGATTTGAAGTACCTCTGAAATATAGAAGCAAAGTAACCAAGGGTCTTTTATTATCTGACCAGCCACAGTGTAATCCTATGAAGAAATAGATCATTTTAATTGATTGTTGTGACTCCACTTGTTGAATAGAACTTTAACTTACTTGAGAGATCTGGTCTGTAGAATCCAATGTGTTAGCCATTGGTGTGGATGTAGTGGCAGAAATCATGGATGTGGATGATGTTGCTCAGCAAAGAAATATCAAGAAAGATAAAGACAGAACATTTTGAGTAGGTGTGCTGGCAAGGGAAGAGAGGCTGCTGTTTAAAAAGCCAGAAATAAACCCTGAAATTGATGGCCAGCTGCTCAATATGAGCTTGAAGTGTTGGGTGATGGTGGGACACAGTTCTGTACGTCACAGGAAGAGACAGACTTAAGTCAAATCAGTGTGTGATATGCAAAGTAGAATTCTGTTGTCAATAAAATTTTGAAATTTGAAGGGGTAATTGACAACCTACCAAGTACAACTTTCCTGCCATGGTGGAATTAAAATTCTAACTGAAGAGAAGAAAACAGCAGATTAAAAACTGTGCAAGTGAAGTCTTTAAGTGTAGAATATTCTTTTAAGAACTTTGTTGTTGGAAGAAGTCTTGTCATGTATGGTGAATTTGAGGATCAATGTAGTGTCAAAGTGAAAATTGCCAGCTTTATCTTTTGTTGCTCTTTATGCAAGGCTCATTTATACTAAAAGTCAGACTTATTGTAACTTTTCTTATGCTTTTCCATTCACTGGTGAAATCCATCTTCTCATGCTTTGTCCATACACAAGGTTGCTTCTGTGCATCTTCTGCTATATGTCTGCTTATTGAGAAATCCTGTGCCAACCTTCAGCCTTTATAGTAGTTGCTATTTTTGTCGTATTTTGTTTATTTCTGGGCCACCTTGTTAAGTCCCTTTGGATGTTCATCAAAGGTGATGCTACAATGTTTTCTGAAAATGCAGGTGATACTACGGATGTGGAAATCCACAGCTTCCTGCCAGCTTGTGCTGCTGGTTTGTACTCTGTCCATGGTGCTGAGTGTGTGGCCACAAGCACTACAGTCCTTTATGGTACATTTAAAATCTTTGATTTTTTTGTTTAACTCTTCTTTTCTTTATAATGTTTGCTTTTCAGTTTCTAATAGAAATGTACTTATTTTTGTAATTGGCTTCTAAGTGGTGTTGTGATTACACACATATGAGCTTTTTGTTTCCATTTCATTTGGTCACCAGTCTTTCTTGCTTTTTACACTGTTGTCATCACTTTCATTGTTCTTGAAGCATGCTCTTCAATTTTCCTTCAGAACAGGTCTCCTGGAGATAAAATCCTTTGATGTTTACTTAATCTCTGAATGTCTTCATTTTCCCTCTTTCTTTGAAGGCTCATTTTGTGACTGACAATTCTCAGTTGACAGGTGTTTTCTCCAAGTTTTAGTAGGTGCTATTTCACTGTCTGCTGGCTTGTATTTTTACTATTGAAGTGTCTGCAATCACTCTGTTATTTCCTTTCATTGACATGGCCTTTCTTTCTGTCCTTTCAAGATATTATCTTCATCTACTGTGTTTGGTAATTCCATTTCCATGTGTCTAGATATGAATGTACTCGTGTGTGTGTGTACATGTGTGTGCAATGCATTATACCTCCTATGTTCCTGGCTTCATATTTGTCATTGGTTCTGAAAATTTTGTAGAGATTAATTGATAAACATTATAGACTGTGCTTATATCTTAGTAAATATATAAAATGAAAATTATGATTTTAATTTATGATATGAAAATTCCACTTTCCATCTATTTTTTATAGTTTCTTATCTTATACTAATCTTTGTAAATGTCTCTTTTCAAAACATTTTGCATGTCTGTCTTCAGCCCTGCATACCATGTAGTCCCTAGGGCACGAAACCTATGGTGGACTGTTTTCTGAGGACCTGCAGTTATTGTGCAAAGGAACACAGGTAGAGGAGACCACATCTGACCAGGGCAGCTGCCCACCTATCCTAATCCTAAGACAAAAAAAGAGAACTCAAAAGTTTTTATCAATGAGCTGCAAGGCAATGAAGGACAAAAAGAAAGACACGTGAAAGTAAATTATGTATAAGGGAAACACAGTATGAAGGTAAAAAGAAATACATATAAATATAAGCAGAATAAATTCACCAGTATAAATGAGAAATTAACTAGATTAAGTAAAATGCCCAACATGATAATACTTATAAAAACATAAAAGCACCTAAAATTAAAAATACATATACACACACATTTAGGAAGGTTGAAAATTGATAAATATAAACATGGAGAGGCATTGGCTAAAAGAAATCTATTGTTAGCAAAAGTAATTGCAGGCTACTGACAATTTAGGAAAAATTAGTAATAGCAAAGGGAAATGGCTGTAAAATGGTGGTGAGAAAAGTTTGAAATAAAGTAACAATAAGCAGCTAGGTGTCAAAAAATTACTATCAAAATTTGTTAGTTGAAAACAGATATTTAAAACAATGGCAAGCCATAATAACCCCGGAAGATTTGTTACATAAGTGTAGCTAGGCGGTTACAAGGTATAAAATTCAGCATATAAATGAAATGAGGAAGAAGACTCCTATGGTCAAACTAGTAAGTGTGTTTACAAACCTGCATTCCATAGCGTATGAGTTATTTTCCAGAATAAATAAAATATTTGCACAATTTTACAAATCTTAGCATTTACTAACGAATCGAGTTTTAAAATCACATTTTATTTTATTAAACAAGACCAATTAAAGGATTCATAAAAAAAAAAAAAAAAGAAAGAAAAAGGTCTGAAGGCAACTCAGTGCTTGGAGAAATTCATCTCAGAGCCTCACCTGGGTTTTCCATATGACCTGTGGTTGTTTTGATTCCCATTTTTCTCAAATAATAGCAGTTTCAGTGTTGCTTGTGATGTTTGGGGATTTTGTTTACTCCTAAACATTAGTTTATTTTATTTAACTTTGGAAATACATTCACAAAAGCTTAACCTTTTTTCCTCTATCTGTTCTCTTATCCTCAAATTTCAATAATATTAGTTTTCCTTCTTTATTTCTTAATAACCTGCACAGATATTCTTTTCAAAGTACCATGTTTTCCTATAATTCTCTGGTTTGTTTTGTTTCATTAATTTCTGCTCTAATCTTTTTTGTTTGTTTGTTCATTTGTTCACATGTGCATACATTGTTTGGGTCATTTCTCCCCCCCTCACCCCCCCTTTTCCCCCTCCTCCCCTCAGTTTCAGACAGGTCCCGTTCTGCCCTTGTGACAGATTTTGTTGAAGAAAAGACATAAGCATAATTAAGAAAGACAAAGCAGTTTTGCTAGTTGAGTTAAGGATAGCTATACAGAGAGACTCCTATTATTGCTCTCATGTACCCGTGTTACGACCCATGTTGATTCAACTCTAACTGATCTTTACATTGGTTCCTGATCCCCTGCTAGTGATAACCTGTCGTTTTAAGGTTTCTGTATTAGTTCTTCTGGACTGGGGACATCAAACGCTTTCATGTTTTGGGTTTTCTACCTATTCCTATATCTCCCATATGTGCTCTCCCCTTTTCTTGTGATCCAAGTTCAACTACATTGTTGTGTTTGCCCTAGATCTAAAGTCCGCATATGAGGGAGAACATACGATTTTTGATCTTCTGAGCCTGGCTGACCTCACTTAGAATGATGTTCTCCTGATAAATGGATCAGGAAAATGTGGTGCTTGCTCCAATCTTTATATTTCCTACAGATTTACTTTTAAAAATTATAGCCTGTTATTATTCTTCTAACTGTTTTGAGATAGTACTTAAATCTTAAATAGCTTTGCTTATTTTTGATCATTGTGTTGGGTTCTAGCAGCTATTTTGAGTGTAAGCCAAAAGACTTGTCTTAAAAATGTTTATTAAAACTTTTATTAGCACAAAATTCTATTTTGTTATTTACGTCATTGTTTTCCCTTGTAACCTTAAGACCTTTTAGTTTTACAATAATTTCTTTGTCTTCCCTGGCGTAGCTCTCGCTGATCATATTGTAATATTGTATCCTTCCTTGTGACATTGACATCATTGATGATATCTCTTTCAGTGTCTAGGTTGCCTTGAGTTCGTGGCTAGACCTTTTTCTCTTTATTAGAGCTTTCAAAAGAATATTTGACAACTTTTCTTACTCTATTTTCCCCAAATTAGGGAGAATTATTGTCATTTTTATGACAATTTAAGTCACTTTTCTAGTCTCAGGATACAAATAGATGTTTGTGAACTATTCTCCTATGAGAATATCCTCAGCAGTTAATGAGTGCTTACCAGGATATTTTTACTGTTCATATGGGACCTCTAACTCATGTGTACCAAATATAGAGAGCCAGATAATTACAAATTCAATTTGAGGTTATAATTCTAATATTGAAGCTCACAAAAATTTTACAAGAAGAGAAACATATTAATAATAGAATGTCACACAAATATAATTACAGATGAAGTTTCCAGCAGCCAAGTTCCAGGCAGTGATTTGAGTATATTATGCCTTAAACAATTTTTAATGAATGCTCACTAAATGTGAGGAATTCTGAGAGCTGAATTTATTGATATTAAAACAAATGAACAAACAACTCTATTCTCAATGTTTGTATCTCATCTATTCAGAGTTTGGGATGAATAAACATTATTATTTTGGATCATAATGTGAGAGTGCACACATAAAATTGTACAATAAAGTCAAGCCCTCATTCCCAAAAGGAAAACTTCCTCACTGCCACCAGCACAATGTCTTAAAAATGTAAGGCAGGCACAAGTCACTGCTTTACCAATCCATCCCAGCTGTGGACAAGGGACCTTCCACTGCCTGCAATGCATGAAGAATGGGCAGACTGCTGCTCTGTGAAAGGCCAGAAAGTATATATTTGCCTTTTTGGGGGACTGGTGGAGTGGCTGAAGTGGTAGAGCACTTGCCTAGCAAGTGCACGGACCTTAGTTCAAACCCCAGTACTACCTTGGGAGGTCACATCATCTCTGTGGCAGCCAGTCAACTTTGACATTATAACAGGAAAGCAGAAAAGGGTGGGATGGATGTGTTCCAACAAAACTTACTGATGGACACCAGAAATTTAATTTCATATCTTTCATTATGGCACACAATATTCATTTCTTGACTTTTTATAAAATCTATTTTTAAATGGCAACCATTTTTAGCTCATGAGTTGTACAGAACTAGGTGGTGGGTTGTTCCCGTAACCCTCCCTGCTCTACACTCCCAGGGAACTCTGGCCTCAATGTGTCCCTTGATGAGCCAGCCTTGAGGTGTCCAAACATCCTCTTCTTTCTGGCTGGAAAACTCTTCCTTCTGTTACCCTCAGGATGTTTCTTTTTCTTCTCCCCAGTTTCTACCAATGTCAACTTTTCTCAGAGGCCACCTCTGCCATCTCTGCCCCACCTCTGTGTAAGTGAGCAGCTCTGCATCTAGTTCTTCCTTAAGCCTGGTGAATTTCCCAAACAGTATCATTCTGTATTTCTGTATGATTTAGATAATCTGACACTTTTTTCTTTTATCAATAAGATATCAGTTCCATGAGGTTTGGAACTCTTTTTTTTTTTTAACTTGCTTCTTCAGCATCTAGAATTTAGAAAGTATTTGATACACATGTATTGAGTAACAAATGCTGGGAAGGACACTAAGACAGACATTGTGTGTGTCTAATCATGAGAGGATGGATGCACAGGAGGCTTTTTATTTATGTCTCTGTTGTAAAGGTAACACATGCTTTTAAGAAGTCCCAAATACAAAGATATATGAAGAACGGTTTAAAATCCTCCAAGCTCTATGTACTCCCACTCTTTGAGGCCTTGGTAACAGTTTGCTTAGTAACTAGTCACACTATTTTTTATACTCAACACATATGAATAAATCATATTCCCATATAAATAGCCCCCTCTTTTCTGTTTGTCTTTCATTGGGGGGGGTGAGATAATTTTTTGGTGCTGCTGCTCGTTGTTTTTGTTTATCAGAAATGTGATTATGTGTGCAAATTTAATAATTTATAAATAAGCTTACAGAACAGTGCCTACCAAAAACCAAGTCTTCAGCTTTTATTCCAATGATAATTTATGTTATTTTGACAAAAGCAGTGCAATTATTATATACTTTACAGGTACATGATGCACAGAACTCAGGGAGAGAAACATGTCACTCTCTTTATAACTAAAATAATTTTCTTGCTTCTGAGCTCACGATTTTGCTTGGCAACAGGAAACTTAATCTTACCTAGTGGGTTTTCTTTTCTGTCTTATTTTAAATGTCAAATTTAAGATTCAATTAACTCACTTCTTTCAAATACCTCCTGCCTCCCCCTCCAACACTCCAAGACAGCAGTGCTCCTGGCTGTGCCATCTTTGTTATCTGTGCATTCTGACTTGTAGCATGATTGGGCCCAGTGCTCATTCTCCCATGTGGGACATTGGACACTGCAGATTCCTGGCTCAGTGAGTCCATGGGAATCTGATTCCATGGCCCCATTTATCTGTCCACCTTGTTGCCAGCTCACCCTTACATGCTTCCAGACTCTGAGACTAGAGCCCTAGAAAGTTCCCAGATAATTTGTCATCCTTTTTTTGTCTATGGGTCACACACAAATTCCCATACCTCTATTTATGTAAAGAAGAGGACATTTAGGGTAAAGAATGTGGCATGCCAGGAACTCAGCTACAGGCAACATAAGACAGGAGGCTAAGGAAAGAACAGGAAGTAATGTGTCAGCCAGAGGAAGCCACTTGCAGATCAGGAAGCCGAAGGATGTAGGGCTCTTTCCTAGGCAACTGATGCACAGAAGTATTCAGTGGAAGATCATGAAGGCCACTGTGCCATCAGGGCTCCAAATGGGAGATTATCTATCCATCCATCTATAAAGAGATTTAGCTTGCACAATTTTATCTCAAGATTGCAGTGCCTTGGAGGCCCCGAGGTCTGTAGCCAACAAGCTGGAGAGCTAGGAGAGCCAATAGTTTATTTCAGTCCAAAAGCTGGCACACTCAAGGGCCAGGAAGATTCAGTTTTTCAGTTTTTGACTCCAAAGGCAGAAGCCTCCTTTCTAGTTCAAGCAACCAGACAGAGGCAATCCATCTTACTCCCTCATTTTGTCCATTCAAATCTTCTAGAAATTGAATGAGGTGCACTCGGCTTTTCTCAGTCTAGTGATTTAAATATTAATCTTGTCCAGAAAGACCCTCACAGATAGACCCACAGTAATGGGGTGACCGCATTGGTCTAGTCAAGGTGTCTATAAAATTAACGTATTCACAAGGCTTTGACAAGGAGGTCAGGTGGCTGTGGAACAAATAGTTCTACATGAAGTGAATGGGCAGAGAGAGGGTTAGCTAAAGATGAATAAAGAGAATGCAGGCCTCCATAGTCTGGGATTGACTTGCTTTCCAGTCTGGGAGATTCCAAAGTATGAATCTCCTTGATTGTTTACACTCAACTGTGGTGCATTTTAATTAATTGAAACTTTGCAAAGTGCTCATAAGTATTAATCTACATACATTTATTGTTGGTCTTTTCTAAAAATTAAAAGTAACAATGTCCTCCTCTTATTGTCTATATATAAATTAAACGAACATCAAAAAGAATCCAGATTTTAAAAAATTATATATATTTAATATATTTCTACTTCTTCACTACTTCTTTTTGATAAAAAAACAAATCTTGACTGCTTTCACTTGAATAATCTGTGTCCCTTTGGATTAAAGGTGGTATTAGACTCTTCAAAACTTTGTGGTTTGACTGTGACATGATACAATCCACCTCATTAGGCATTCTCCAGGAGGCTCCAGAAAGAGTCTTCTTTTTTTTTAAAATTATTTTATTTTTCTTTTATTCGTATGTGCATACAGTGTTTGGGTCATTTCTCCCCCCTTCCCCCACCCCCTCCCTTCCCTTCCCAGCCCCTTCCCTCTCCTTCCCATCCCCTCACTACTTCTAATTTTGTTGAAGAGAGAGTATAAGCAATAATAGGAAGGACCAAGGGTTTTTGCTACTTGAGATAAGGATAGCTATACAGGGAGTTTCCTGTACATGTGTGTTACCATCTAAATTAATTCTTCTCTAGCTAACCTTTTCTCTACTTCCTGGTCTCCTTCTCCTATTGGCCTCTGTCACTTTAAAGTATCTGCATTAGTTTCTGTGCATTGAGGGCAACAAATGCTACCTAGTTTTTTAGGTACACTTGCACACCCATGTTTATTGCAGCACTATTCACAATAGCCAAGTTATGGAAACAGCCAAAATACCCGACTACTGATGAATGGATTAAGAAAATGTGGTATTTATACACAATGGAATTCTGTGCAGCCATGAAGAAGAATGAAATCTTATCATTTGCAAGTAAATGGATGGAACTGGAAAACATCATTCTGAGTGAGGTTAGCCTGGCCCAAAAGTTCTCCCTCATATGCGACATTAGATCAAGGGCAAACACAACAAGGGGATTGGACTTTGATCACATGATAAAGCGAGAGCACACAAGGGAGGTGTGAGGATAGGTAAGAGCCTTCTTAAGGTCCTAAACTTCTTCAGGCCTCATTGAGCAGTACCACAATGTCCTCCTCCTTCACAAGTTACTCTTGGTTCTGAGTAAAAATTCTTCTTAGGTTGAAGAAGAATTACACCTACACCCTATTATAAGCACATAAGAGAAATCACTTGGCACTCTCAGTATTTTGCCTGAGAATCTCCTTAATTAAATGTGCAAGTTGATCAAGGATGGGTCCTTGTTACCAGGCAACAGTTGCCAGATTTTCCACCACTGTATATCTCATTTGCCTGTGTTACATACAATAGGCTTTCCTAACTGTTCTAGCAGCCACCACTGAGAGTTTTTTCAAGGGCCCTGGTCTCCAAGAAGGACCCAGTTCCAAAGCTAAGCTGAAATTTCCCTGAATAGAGTGGCAACAATATCCACTGCTAGAAGTAGGGGGTGAGAGTTTCATTGTTGTACATCCTCACAAACCTTGGTGCTGTCAGTTTGACATTTATTTTCTACTCTCTTGGCTGCTTAAGGAAATCATGTATGCCTATAATTAAATTTTATTAAGAATAAGATGAAATGGCTTGTTACATCTTCTGAAGACATAGGTTTCCTCTTATGTGAAATACCCTCCCAGGATTTCAGCCCCTGTTCCTTTGTGTCTCCACTGCACAGCCAGTTGTAGTAATCAGAATTTAGTCTGAGTATTAGTGTTGAAAAGACTTTGTTGCAGTGCCTGGTTTCATGGTTTCTTCTGAAGAGCACAAATTCCTAATTTTAATTGGGTGCAATTTATCAACTTTATCTTTCATCTTGTGATTTAAGGAATCTTCCTTATAAAATTATTAAGTTATTCTTTTTTATTATCTGCTAAGTACTACATTTGCTTACCTTTTGGATTTTGACTTTTAAGGCATGGTGTTATACCAGCATGAATAAAAAATAAGCCACAAAGCTAGATACTGTTGGAGACAGCTGATCATTTCTACCTCTTAACACATGGGTTTAGGACTAAAAATTTCTCTTTAGCAACATCAAACCAAAATTATTTTTGTCATAATTGTTTTATTAATTAATATTTTTAATTCTTATCAACATTAAAATCTGTTCCTGTGTTTATAGATTTTTATTTCTCTGGGATTTCAGAATGAAAATATTGTACTTATGTTAGTAAGTACCTATACATTTACATATCTTTTGTCTTAGTGAATTGAATCTTTTGAAGATATTTTTTAAACTTTTTAAAATCAGGATTCATTCTTTACACAGGGGAGGATTCATAGTGACAATTCTGATTAGGCTTATGTTGTATACTAGTTACATTACCCCCATTTTTTGAAGTTTTGAAATCAGTTTATGTTTAATTAATAATTTAAAGGTCTTTTAAAACTCATCATGATTGCTAGATCAGAGCCCTTTGAGTTTGGAATTTTGTGATGATTCTGAAATCCACTTTCAATATTTTTGTACCCTTATTTTGAAATGCCTATTAAGAACAGATCAGTTCCAGATTTGTGTTGTTCTTGTCCTGTTTTTTGATCTTTGTTTTTAATGATGCATGCATTTCATTTGTTTCATATGTCTGGGTTTAGGTAAATTATGCTTTTTCATCCTTTGTGATTATTTCCCCTCTTATTTCCTTTTAAAAACATTTCCTTCTTTCTTTTGATTTCCTCCTACCATTTGTCTGCCTCTTTATTTTTCACTCTTTTTTCCTATCCTAGCTGTGCTTATCCAGGAAATCATTATATGCACATTGTCTTCTCAAAACTGGTCTTTATGTTCTCTGATGTAAAAACAAAAATCTTAGAACTTTTGCCTCTCAAATTGCCTTATCTGTGGGTTATTTTTGTTTAACTATTGCTGTTCTGTTCACTTGTGTTCACTTGTATATATATTCCTCATTCTTCCTGTCTCTAAAATTGGGCTCTACTGGCAGTTGCTTCTGCCTGAACTGTACCCTTCAGAAATTCCCATAGTGAAAATAGATGTCTGAATAATAATCTTAGTTTTTGTCTGAAACCATCTTTGTTTTACTCTCATTCTTGAAAGAGTTTGGCTCAGTGTTGAAACCAAGGTTGGTCCTTACTTTCATCCCGCATGTAAAATGTGTCATCTCACTGTCTCTGATTGCACTGAACACAGGTATCTATTTAATTTCTGGTCCTTGGAGGAAATAGCTCCTCCTCTTCTCTGAATGGTTGAAAGATTTTCCTTTTCTCAACAGTTTTGAAATTGTCGTTATCTATTTAAACATCTCATAGTATCCATATTTTCTTTCTTTTGAGAAATCTGTTGAGATTATCATTTCTCACTCTGTTCTATCTTTTTATTTCTTTTATATTTTTTCTCCTATCTCTCTGCATTGTGTACTGGAGAATTTCTGATATCTTTCAGGGCATCAACTCGAGTCTGCTGTTAAATCTGTGCGTTGAGAAGCTAATTCCAATTATCATGATTTTCCATTTCTAAATATAACTGATTACTTTCCAGAAATGTAAGATTTTTTTGATAATATCCTGTTCCCTGCAGACATTTTCAATCCCGTTTGCAATTTCTTTAAACATGATAAGTATAGTTATTGTTTAGCCTATGAATAGTTAGTTGTTCTTGTATCTGGAATCTTTGAAGGTCTATTTCTGCTGGATTTTTTTTACTGTTTTTCAGCTGGGCCTTATCCCTCTATGGTTTAATTTTTGGCTCTTTCTCACCCAAGCAGTACTGGTGTTGCACCACTCCAGATTCCCAGAGGGTGGATCTCCCAGCAGATTCTCATCCTTGGTTAGATCTTAGATTTTTGTCTTTTGCCACATGTAATGTGAGGTCCTAAGATCAAGTATTATATAGACAAATGTCTGTTATTTCATCACCTCAAGATACAGCCTCAGAAACTGAATCGCTAGAACATTTTTCTCTGTTTGTTGCCAGTTGATTTGTAGAGAAAATATCAATTGCAACTTCTTCCAACTTTATATAGCAGACTTAATTTCCTACATCCAATTCTTGGTATTCATGAGTTTTATCAATTATTAATTTGAGGTGCAATAGTAGTATTGAAATACTTTAACAATATTCATTAAACAGATTCCATATGATAATTAATAATATTCTAGGTTTTAGACAATTTATATCACCTTTCATACATTTTTCTTATTAGTCTCCTAAAGTTTTTATTTATAAAAATGCATGCATATACTGAAAAACATCTCTTTAATTTGTACATTTAATGTAATTTTCCCCTTTACCACATGTGTTAAAAATTTGAAATGCTCATTTTTCTTTTTTAATTTTACCATTCTACAAGATAGTTTTCCTGCCAAATACTATGACTGGGAGAGCATACACCTTTTTCTCACCTTGGCTTACATCATCAGATCAGATATTTTTGCAAGTTTGAAGGTAAATTAAGTGATTTAATGTTGAAGTTATCAATGTGCTTTTCCTGCTTTAGAAAACACACATACTCATGCACACTTGACAAATGCATATGGACTTGGGGAAAATAAAAATTCTGTGTAAATAACAAAGAACATGTAGGGGTAGTGTATTGAAGAAAAGCATTTAAGTGGGATGTCTGGATATTCACTCAACACATTTAGATATATGCTTCTCAGCATATATTTAAACTTTGTATATTAGCAATCATGTTTAGTTGGATGCTAGGCTATACCCAGTCCAGATCCAGGTTTTGTTTCTTTTGTTAGGAAACACAGACCACTTTTTAATATGAAGAAGAGTAAAGTGGATTACAAACTACCAAAATAGATTTGCCTATGAATCCAATATGAACATAGGTATTATTTATAATATACATATTAATATTTTGAGGTAAATATGATGTTTGAACTCAGGACCTCATGCTTGCTAGGCAACTTGAGTCACTTGCCAGCCCATCATGCTACATATATTTTTCAGATAAGGTCTCATACTTTTGCCCAGCTAAACTCAGACTACAATCCTCCTCCATCTGCCTTCTGCATAGCTGGGATAACAGTATACACCACAGTGGCCAGCTGAATATGACATATATTTTTATGATTTTATTTCTTGAATTCCTTGTTCACCAACTCTACTATAGCTCTGCCTTTAATTTATCCATGCCATGCTCTAGTTAAATCTTCATGGTTATCATTTGTGGCCTTACTTTTCATCTCTCATCATTTATCCTTTCATCGGTAATTTTGATGATTTCATCATCTCTTTGTTTTTTTAAACTCAATTATCCTGTTTTGTATATCTTTATGAATAACTTCACATGTCTGGTTTTTGTTCCTTGTATTTTTTAGCTCCTTTAACTTGATGTACTAGCCAAATGGCAAGCAGTGACGTATCTTTGGATCAGTGTAGTAGGAGAATTCTGTCTCATTTTCTAGCTACCTTGGTGGTGGTACATGGTGTTCTAGAAGGGGAATTATCTGGCTCTGTGGGGGGACCTAGACTTGTCAGAACAAGAAACCTCTGTAATTCCACCAGGCATAGATTCCATTGTGAGCAGCCTGGCATTAAGTGGACCCTTAGACCTTATTCTGTCATTTCTTAATGTACCCTCCTCACCTGCTTGCCCACCTCCAAAGTCAAGACCACAAGGCTGTAACAACAAGGGGTAGTAAACATAATACAGGATTTTCTTCATACTCCATCATGTGTAAGTCCACATGAAGACATACTGAGCACTGTTGGTTTCAGGGGAAAATGTATACACATATATTTTTTGGGCTTGTTTCAGATGGAAAAGTTGAAACAGAATTATGTCATCTTTATCAAATCCACATTTCTCTTATTTTAGTAAATGACAATAAAGTAATTCTGTATTATACTTGCTATTACTAATGGTGGAATTTATAGGGTTTTGTTTTATTTTTGGTGGTACTAGTTGTTGAATTCAAAACCTTGTGTTTTCTATGCAAGAGCTCTACCATTTGAGTCATGTCTTCAGCCCTTTATGCTTTAGGTTATTTTTCAGATAAGGTCTTGCATTTGTGTCAGAGGCTTCTACCTATTCCTCCTGCATAGCTGGGATTATAGATAAACCATACCACTCCTGGAGTTTGTGCCTGATCCTCCTGATCTCTGCCTCCGGGATAGCTGTGGTTACAGGTGTGAACCACTGTGTGTGACTGGGTCTCCTTTATTTTTTAGATTTCATATATACAAACTAATATCTGTGTTAAAGCATGCTTCTTCTTTCATTTGCACTTAAAAATTTTACAATATGATAACAGAACTACAAAAGTTATATCAGAAATTCATTACAGTGTGTGATGCACATATCATTATCACATGCAGGGACTTTAAGGGACTTGCATCGGGAGTTTATTGAATGTGTCGGGTCTTCATCCAGGCTCCATGACATTGGTAACTCAGTTGACCATTTTAATTCTCAGAATTTTGATGTGCTAATGGCTATTAAAGTAGGCCTATTTCTATGGATGCTGTCAAGTTCACGGATAATTATTCAATGAGTATTGTCATTACCAGGTAGATGCCCATACAATAGAGTTGTCACCTAGGTAAATGCATTTTTATTTGTAAACATTGCTGAGATTTGTTCTAACAGGTATAAATTCACCCCAGCAAAGCTATGATAGTATTGTCATCACCAGTCCTCTTTTGTGGTGAAGAAATAGTACTACAGAAGAGTTAGGTGACTTTCCGGGGTGTTGCAGGCCACTGCTGAAATGCTAAAGTCAACTGCCAGCCCTGCAGCTTGTCCAGAGAGTGAACTATGAACCATGACCCCAGACTGCCTGAGATAAAACAGGGAAGGAAATCTCATGGTTAACTTCTCCACAAGACAGATGCATATTGCATGGTTCGACCCATGTTAAGACAATGCAAAATCCTTCAGCATGGCCTGACTCTCACAAATTCCTTTCCTAGCTAGTGATATTTCTTATCTATTCAATACCTAAATTTTCTCTTGAGGTCGATTGAGTATTCACCTAAAAGTGCTAATGACACCAAAATGTTATGTTCATTAGTTTTTCATCGCTGTGACACAATATCTGAGAAAATTACTTAAGGAGGGAGTATGTGGAAAGGCAGAACATCATGTGGGAGAACACTCACTTACCTCACTGCAGGTGGGAGGCAGAGAGGGCGGCAGAGGAATGATCTGGGAGTGACATATACTATTCACAATTACACTCCCAGTGACCCACTTCCTCCATGGAGACCCTAAGTCACAGCCCTAATAAACCATTCAGAAAAGAACTCATCACTGGGTTAATCCATTGATGAAGTTAGTGCCTCAGAGTCCAATCACTCCTCAACAGTGCTACCAGCTGGGAATGAAGGACTCAACACATGAGCCTTTTGTTTTGGGAGACACTTCATAGCCAAAACATGGCAGTAGTTTAATTTATTTATTACCAGATTGTGTCCCTAGGAACTGGGTGTTAATGTCCTACCTAAAACCAGTCATACTGACAAAGAATCTTTTTTGGTGGTAGTACTGGGTTTGAGCTAAGGGCCTCACATTTGCTAGACAAGTGTTTTACCTCTTGAGCCATGTTTCCAACCCGTTTTGCTTTAGGTATTTTCTAAAATAGGCTGTTGTGTTTTTGGCTGGACACCATCCTCCTATTTGTACCTCCTGAGTAGCTGGGAAGACACTCATACCTCACCATGCCCAGCTTTATTGTCTGGAAGTAGTTTCTCTAGCTTTCAGCCCAGACTGGCCTCGAACCACAATCCTCCCAATGTTTGCCTCTCCAATAACTGGGAAGGCAGTTGTGCACCACCATGCTCAGATGACCAAGAATCTTTGAGATTGATGGTCACATGTGAAACTTGACATTCTCATCCAGGGATGTATGCACAACACACACTGAAGTTTGAGAATTTCTTCTCTACTAATAGGATGGGTAAAGCACTAAATTACTTATCCTTAAATATCTTCTCATGAGTGAGTTAAGAATCCTTCAATACTCACCATTTTATAATTCCTATTTTTGCTAATATTAAAATGCACTATTAAAGCAGAGATACCAGCTGAGAAGAATTAATCAGCTTAAGTTTAGTGGAGCTAAATTCAAGTTCTTTTTATTGAAAGTCTTAAGGACCATATCATATAATAAAGGAGTCCATGTGATCATGTAAATCATTAAAATTTAAGTTCAACTTTGGGGTAAGGTTGAAAGAATGGTCCCATGGTCAGAGCTCTTAGGAGCTCTGAGAGAAAACGTGCTTTGCAGAGAGACATTGGTGAGATCTCATGGGAAGGGGCTCTGAGTAAAGACTTTAACACGCTTACATTTTGATACATACATATCTGAGGTGTGAACAATCCATCCATGATATGATTAAAACCACAGATATAATTTGCATGATGCCAGATATGTTATGATGATGACATAATATATTTTGGCAGGGTTGTCTCTGAGAGAAAATTTAGAGATGGGTCTTGAAAAGTTTTTAGTAAAATGCATCTAAGAAATTCAGCTTTATTCTGCATGTTTAAGATCAAGGGGATATTTCTAAAGAAGTTAGCAGGATGTGTGGTATACTCTACAGAGACTGGATTGAAAAGTGCAGAGTCTGAAATTCAGAAGACTTGGCAGAACAAATGATTCACTCTGAGTTTCGCTAAAAGAATGGCAGTGGGAATTGATTTTAAATGTAATTGGGAAGAACACTTTTTTGATGACTCTTTGTGATCTTTTATTTTTCTATTTTTTTCTATTATTGTACTGGGAGTATATTGTGACATTTACAAAAGTTCTTATAATATATCAGAGTTGAACTCACCCCCTCCACCATTCTCCTTATCCTCCCTCCATTCCTGGAATAGTTTTAATAGGTCTCATTTTTCCATTTACATACATGTGTACAGAATACTTCTACCACATGCACCTTTCTACACCCTTTCCTTATATCCTCCCTCCTCCTACTGGTACCAGTCCCCCAGACAGGACCTGTTTTGCCTTCCTGCTCTCTGTTTTTGTTGAAAAAAAAAAGGATGGCATTTTTGTTTGTTTAAGACAGCTATACAAGGTGTTTCATTGTGACATTCCATGTATATATGTATAACGATCCAAAAAAATTGGTTTATCCCCTCTATTTTTCTCCTTTCTCCTTAGTCTCCTTCATTTTAACAGGTTTAAAAAATTTATATTCATTCTTGTATAGAAAGTACATCAACCATAATCAGGTTCTTAACTTCCTTCCTTTTCCCTCCCTCTCTTGTATGTTCCCTCTCCTTAGCATGACCTGTTTTTCATAATATTTCGGTATTTGTGTTGGGTCTATATTCCACACATGGAGGACATGTGCAGCTTTTGGTTTTCTGAACCTGGCTAACCTCACTTAGGACAAGAAAACACTTTTCAGAGAAGAATTAACATGATTTGGTCATTGTGGGTAACACAAAGTATAATAGGGAGAGTAAGGAAGAAGTCAAAACTTACTAGTGTTGACAACATTGACCAAAATGGGAGAAAAACTGGAAGAAGACACTAATGTAAATTTTACACTTGTTGAGCCAGAAGTGGAAGACAGAGGCATCAGACTGGTCTACATATGAGCCTGTTGCTTATGTTGGAGGTCTGACAGGGGTGACTGAATAACACCTGTGCACAGTTGTGCAGCCAAACAAGACAAGTTCAAATATTTCTGATTAATTTAATAATTTTGTGACTTTGTATGAATTCTTTAATCCTTTCTTTTCCTCTTCCATTGGTAAGAATAACTGTGCATTTTGTATATTGAGTTCTTTACTTAAATATCATAGATGTCATCCAGTCAAGTTCTATCTACAATGGTGCCTCAGTAAAGGTTTTAGGATGACACAATTATAATGGTAATTATAATAGGAGCACAAGTGTCTCTGTAATATTTGTATACTCAAGTCTGCTAGCTTATTTCCCTACTGTGGACTAGGAGTCACCTAGCTGGTACTATGGGAATACATGAGAAAGCCAAGAAAATGGTTACCACCACCACCACTATTAATAGTAATAATAATAATAATAACTCAAGACTCAACTTCCATTGTTTTACTACTAATTCCATAAATTTTTGCATCATTTGCTTTGTACCAGTTTAACCATTTGAAGGTAAAGAGATAAATAAAGGTAATTCACAGCCTGAAGAAGGAATTTTAAAAGGAGATTAATGAAGTGAAGTCAGATTATTCCCATTAGCAGTATCCTGGGTGAAAATTTCCTTTGGAGAATGAAAGCAGGAGAGTTTCCAAGTTGAGAGGAAGTTGACCTTGAAAAATGTGACCAGGAATAAGGGGAGTCATTGGCAGAATGAGTGTTCAGAGATTACTCATGGGTTTTGGATCACTGGAGCAGGTTGAGCCCTTCCAGGTGAGTGGGAAGACAGGTGCTCAGGTGTCAGAAAGATAAGTGCCAAGTACTGGAAGAGGGAGGAATAAGGACAGTAACATTTTAGGATTCCCATAACCTGAAATGGTAAAGGTTGGGAGTAGAGACCACTGTAGACTTAGAAAGTGAGGGAGGTAGCAAGGATTTCACAAAGAAAATAGAAGATTCTTGGTATCTTTCTGCTGAAAGGCAAGCATGAGGAAGGAGTCAATTTGTTTTTAGAAGTTCAGGTAATCAGGAGAAGGCTAATGATTGACAAAAATCAAAAATCTAAGGGAACAAAGCTGAAGGCATCCCATCAATCTTACTCTTGGACTAAATAAGAAAGACCTGTTTTTTCCTTTTAACATAACAGAACCTAAAATTATGATATTGATGTATACTGCCTCAGACCATTACACTGGAAAAGCCTGGGATTATTTTCACACCTCCTAATGAAATCACCTTTGATGCTTTTGTATTTGAATGACAGAAAAATGACCAAAGGGACTGCAGGCCTAGCAAGTGTCTCAATAAACAGCTGGGTCTTAAACTGCAATTCAAGGGCTATTGAACCATTAAGAGTCCTTTTATAAAGCAATGCCATTTTCAAAATTGTGCATATTTAAAATACCAGTGGGAATAAATTATACAGCTCTGTTAAAAATTCTAAAGCTTCTATTAGACTGGGTCCCATGGTTGCATTTAAACATGGGTGGGAAATATTTTTGGTCCTCCATTCCTTATGAGATGGTAGATTTGGCGGTCAGATTGACTTGGCAATCTGGTTCTGTCTGAGTTCCAGGATTTCTTATTCTGCCCAGTCTCCCAAGATGATAGCTCTACTTTCTAGAAATGATCTTTTCTCTGAGGCAGAAGGGATTTAAAAACTCTAGTCTAACTTTATCAACAGGAGCTCCAACATTAGCTACCCAACATGGATCACATCTACTTTCCAGTGCACTAAGCATTAAAAATACTGGCTTCAGACACTCATTTAAACCTTTAGAGTTACGTAATAATTGGGAAAATAGATAACAAGGGATGGAAAACAATTTTCAAGAAATGAAGAAGGAAGGACTTTGAATTTTTTGGCAATTCATTGCTTCCTCTATACTTAAAATGCAGTGAGATTGTTTGCTATTGGGAAATGGAGATAAGAAACAATTTAAGTCCTCAGATATTAGCATGACTTTGCAAAGGGCCTCTTAAATTGCAGTCTGGACAATAGACATGCTTTTCTAAAACTGTTTCATACCTATTTAGAGTAGTTTTATTGTCATTCAAAGTATGGATTTAAATTTTGTGTAGATGCTCATAAAATGGCTTTTTTATTTCTAGTATATGATGTTGTATGTTATAAAAAAGTAAGCATTTGGGCATGTACCAAGAATATAGCATTATTTGGATATCAGTGAACAGGGAGTAAGAACTCTCTTACAAAGTTTCTACATGCTTCTTGTCCAGTCTGAGACATTTGAAGAAATAATGGTAACACCTTATCGATGCCCAGAGTTAAATGCTATTTAAAGAAGATAAGTGCTAAATGACAAATTACCATTGAGGCTACACTAATAGTACTTCATTTGTGAATAATGCTAATGGAACAGCAACAGCATTTCAAAAAATTTTGGCTGATTATTTGTACATATCTATCAACTTGGAGTTCAAGTTCTGAAGTACTTATGTGTAGGATAATTTACATTTACCTAGCTCTTCAAATTATAACGAACCCATATCTCACCCATTAGTTAGTTGATATTGTCAAGTTCGTGGCTTTGTGTCAAGACAAGTTAATATTTTTAATCACAATCTTTTAGAAGAAGAGTAATTGAAGCCTTACAAGGTGGAATTCAATCAGTAAGTATTCTGATACATTCAGGTTCAGCTGATTAAAACTTTCTGGTGACTTGTTCTTTAAGAAATGAAGTATCTCACCTGTATTTTCATTACATACTTTGGTTCTTTGACTTCTATTTTGTTTACCATGATGTGGTTACATACATTTTCTAAAAGCAATTTTATTGCTTGATTGTCAATTCATTTTTGGTCCTATTAATTTTCAACCTTTCTGCACCAGTACTCATTGTGTGCAGCTTTTTATAAAAAGTGCATGGCTGAGACAGAGAAAGACAACTATCACGTGTTTTCTGTTTAATGTGGAATCCAGACCAGAAAAACAAGAATCAATGAGTGTTAAAAAGTGGGGACTGTTTGGAGAAGAAAACCTGTGGAGGGGGAGGGTGAAAGTAGAGTGGGGGGTGAGTATAATCAAGATACTTCATGCACTTGTGTCAAAATAGAATAATGAAACCCATTAAGCATTGCTTGCAAAGGGAGGCAGAGCCAGTAGAAAAAGAGGAACTGGTAAATTTAATCAAAGTACATTATATGCACACATGAAAATATCACAAGGAAATCCCGTTGTATAATTAATGTACTCAAATTGAAAAAAGAGAGGGGAATAAGCAGGTGGCTGGATTTTCTGGATCTGAAGAGCACAAAAATGGCTAGAACACAAAGATTCTGACTTAGGTAAGGATCTTTACCTTGAGAGCTGTGTCTTGAAAAGATGGGGGAGGTAGGGGATGTGGATGTAGCTCAGTGGTAGAGGATGTGCTTGGCATCCATGAGGCCCTGGGTTCAATTCCCAGCACCAAAAAACAAAAGTTAGAATGCACTGACTTTCAAAGAAAAAATGTGAGGACTTCAGCCTGTCATCCACACTGGCAGAAGCGGATGCTATTCATGGCGTTTCAGGAACTTCTCTGGGTTTATCAAGAGGCGCTTTGCGCACACCCACACCAGTCTTCTGGCAGTGGCTGCATCTAGTGTTCTGCACTTAGTCTTTTCTTCCAGTTTCATGATGGCTCCCCCTGCCCATGTGTGCTGCTGGTGTCTGGCATGAAAACGCTGGTGTCCTTGCTAAGGGCACCAAAAGAGGACGCTCCCAGGTTCCCGATTAGAAGTTGCTCTAAGTCTACGTAGAAGGGCTGAGAATCACTACATTTCCTGGACGTAGGAAAGAGCTGTCCTGAAGCTACTTACACATCACTTGCACAGATCTCTTGTGCCTTCAGTGTATTTATTGAGCTATCACACAGAAGGCGTCCTCATGATGCTTATGTTCATATTTAGAAATGATATTAAGAAAATACATTATTTTCTTAAACGATGTATTGTCTCATGATTTCCTTTGACATAATGATAAGTTGTGCAAATACTAATAATATTTTAGTGGGCTTGAAAACATCTTTCTAAAAATCTCATAGTTTTGATATATTAAATTTACACGAGTACATTTACACTAAAGTAGAAAAAAGTCATAATGTGTAAATCTGTGTCCACATGAAGATATGAGGAAGCCAAATTCAAAGTGAAAGCTGTAATTGCCAAGCTCCATCCATACTTAGAGAATAACAGCAAGCCTTTAAAAGAGGTTTAAAACATTGTTATTAATTTCATAATAACTGCCTCTAGACAAGAAAGAAAGAAGTCAGTTACTGAAATAACAAAATACTGGGCTGAGCAAGGAGGGCATGCCTGTAATCTCAGTGACTCTGGTGGCAGAGCTCACAAGGATCATGGTTGGGGGTTAGCCTCTGCATGAAATCTTACATTAGTAAATAAACCAAAATCCAACAAAATAAACTAAAATCCAAAAAGGGGTGGGTGCATGGCTCAAGTAGAAGAGCCCTTGCCTAGGAAGTGCGAGGCTGAGTTCAAACCTCAGAACTGCCAATCAATAGACAGGCAAACAGACAGATAAAATCATGTGACTCTGCAAGCTCTATTTTCATACTGTGCTGTGGATATTTTTCAGTGGTACTGGGGTTGAGCTCAGGGCTTTGGGTTGTTTGGCAGGTGTTCTTCTACTTGGGACATGCCTCCAGCCCTTCTTCTCTGATAGGATCTTGCATGCCCTTTTGCCCGACCATCCTGGACCAGAACCCCTTTACTGAGGCCCCCAGGTACCTGGGATGACAGGTGCATACCACTCTGCCCAGTTTTTTGGCTGAGATTATGACTCACTAACTTTTTGCCCAAGCTGGCCTTGAACTGAGACTTCCACCATATGTGTAGCTGGGATAACAGAAGTGAACCATTGTGCCCGGCTTAAGTGAAGGGTTTTATTTGTTTGTTTGTTTGATTTTTCCTTACTGGGAATGCAGTTGAACTCAGGTCCTCACACTCGGTAACTTAGACCTTTTCCTTTGCTGTCTCCCATTCCGCTGGTACCAACTCCCAGATAGGACCTCTTTTGCCTTCCTGTTCACCTTTTTTGCTTGTTTAAGATAGTATACAGGGAGTTTCATTATAACACTTCCATGTATTATGTATGTATCATAGCCCAATTTGGTTCATCCCCTCTATTTTTCTTCTTTCTACCTTAGCCTCTTCTTATGATGATTTCAGCAGGTTTAAAAATTCTATATTGATTCGTGTATAGAAAGTGCATCAACTATCTTCACATTCTTAACTTCCTTCTTTACACCATTCTATCAACAATCTAAAATAAAGTAATTGATCTTTGGATATTTACTGAAGCTTAAAAATATGACCCAACTTGCATTGGACTTAAAGATATGCTTATAAGATTTAATCCCATAAAAAAATCATGGGGTTTCCTGGGCAGAAAAGACATCCACTCCCCACCCACCCACTGCAATCATTCTTACCCACCTGCTTCCCAATGGCACCATCTAGCACCTCTTATCACTAACTTCCACTAGGTATCTTTAATTTATTCATTTTAGGACAAATAGGAAATGTCTACTTTCTTACATGAATCTTGATTTTGGAAATTTAGTTCTGAAACATTTTAAATATATTTGTATTTTTTAAACAATACTTCCAGCATCATCCTCAAATGTACTTTCTCATGTCAAACATTGTGCTTCATCTGTTTTTATGTATAAAATTGTTTTAAGGCATCTCACTTTCAATACAAGAGAGAATAGATAATGGCCAGGTGGAATGTCCAGATGTACCCCTTAGGTCTTTGGCAATAAAAATTTTGAGATGTACTATGTAAAATAATTAACTATACTTAGACATCCAGATAGAAAATGACAGTATGTAAATCTGGAGCTAGACTTCCCCCTTTTACAATTTCTTAAATGTTCCCAATGAAGCCTGTCCCCTAATCCAAGGAGTTCTCTTCACACCGTATGGCATCCAACTGAAAAAACAAGCAAACAGGTGAACAATACCAAAAGGAGTGCTTTAGCAAGTTAAATGGATTGAAACCCTTGAATTCACCCAGGATAGTTTTTGCAATAGTGGCTGGAGAAACAACAGCATCGTAAGTCTTTTGCATGGCCAATATTTGTTGTTGTAATAGCCGTAAGTCCACAGAATCATTTGCTTTGTTCTCATGCACCGGTAAGACAAGCTTTACAGGTAAAGTCATAGTCACTATACTGAAGCACCAAATGTCCTGAGGAATGACCTCCCATGTGCACCGAATCATTTGTAAAGATAGTTACAGGGTGTCTCTACCAAGTGATAGGATGTACCATTGACAGGTTGGAAAAGTCCAGTATGCATCGCCCTGGACAATTCCTACCTGTATGGTACTTATGACCAGTGCCCCCAGCAATGTGGCTGTGGGATTCCCAACCATCCCCAGGCTACCAGTTACCATCATCACTATGTCCATTAGTTTCTTAATTTGACCCCAGGTGGGTGGCCCACTGTCCCTTGTCTGTCTCACCAACAGCCATTTCCTTGGCCACCCTCTGGCCAATGGAGGAGTCAGCCTCAGTGGCTCCCTTTCCTGGGTGAATCTTCCAGCCTCAGTACCCTCATCTTCAGTACCAGGGGATCCATGAGGCTTGACAAACTGCTATGGTACCCACACTGGGTGTTCTGCATCCTCAGGAAAAATGCAAACATACCCTTGACACTACATAGCCAAACAATGTATGATGGCATGCTTAGTGGCCTCACCAGTGTGTGCAGGGGCATAGATATAAATTGCCTATGCAAAGCTGAAGCGTTTTGGTAGTACACAGCATGACTTAGTCAAGAAGCTTCTACAAGTGCAGCGGTTTATGTAGGCAAGCTCAAAACAAGCCCAGAGACTAGATTATCTGCCTGGCTCACAAAATGGGTAGAGGTGGGTTTGCACCAGCAATTACCAGAGTGTTCCCATGGTGGTGGTATGGGAATGGGGTCGAGCCTGGCTGGGGCTGAGCTCTTTTAAGAGGTGGGTCCAATGCCACAGCTCCACTGGTGCCTGCTGTGACTCACTCCCTCTCGGCCCGCCTATTCCCAGAAGTGGTGCCATGCTCAGCAAATCTTCTTCCTCCCCTCCGACACCACTTGGTAGTCAAGTCCTGGGCCCATTGGCACCAATCAGTAGCCTGGTCATGAAACCTCTGTTGCTTGCCAGGGTTGTTAGGGTCCGGCCTCTCAAGCACAGGGTAAAATTTAAAACCAGCTATATTCTCACCTTGACTACGAGCTGCCTGCAAGGCAGCCTGCAGGGGACTCTTAGTAAGAGTGGGAAATCTCCTGGCCCATAGAGGGAACTCCAAATGCATGGTTCCCCATGCTTGATGAGCTGGAGTGTCCTTCTGACCCTCCTCATCTGACACTAAATCAGAATCCAAATCATCTTTGGACTGAATTTTAATTTTATGTGAAAACTTGTCTTCGTAAGATGGGGCTGATGGCTATGCAACTCCGCTGCCTGCAGCATTTTGTTCCATTAAGGGACACTGCCTGACTGATTGTAAGGGGTGAGTCCCACATCCTGACTCAAACACCAAGGAGGAAAATCTTTTGTGTTCAATGCACTCTCCTCCCCCACCTTACTTGTTTCTTATTATATCTTACATGTGTGCTTCTTGGAGGGTGTCTTCTTATCTCAGGCTTCAAGTTCCCCCACAGTTAGGTTCCCATCCAGGCATCACCTTTCTCTAGAGCCCCATGTTGGCGCTACATCTCATGTCCCTCAGAAGCTTGTCCTAGAAACCTGAGGGCAATGGGAGATGCAGAAAAAGAAAACAGACAGAAGACCAAACATGCATAAAGCTGGGTGAGGTAGGCTGGATGCTCAGATGGAGACACACCAGCCACCTCCACCTCCAGCATGATGTGGAGCAGCAGTTCTCAGGGGTGGGGGTGTGACATTTTAATTCTCGGAAACAGGAAGAACCTGTGACCACTTCTCTCTGAACATAAACATCTTAGGAAAAAACAGCTGTACTGAATCTTGTCCACTTTTGCAGCTGAGGCTTTGCCAACTCAAGCCTGCAGTTTATTGGGCATAACTGTGCTTGCTCCCTTCTGTGGTTTGGGGCTGTGCCAAACTCAAGCCCGCAGTTTATTTGACACAGCTGTGCTTATGTACTCTGCTCTCCACACTAGACTGCTTAGTTTTTAATTATTGTCATTGGGATACTGGGGTTTGAACTCAGGGCTTTGTGCTTGTAATGCAGGTGCTCTACCTATACCTCCATCTCTGTTATTTTGAAGATACGTTTTGCATTTTTCCCAGATTATCCTGGATCACAGTACTCCTGCTTTATGCTTTTCTCCATAACTGGGATAACAGATGGTATGAGCACACCCAGCTGTTGTTTGGGATGGAGTTTCTCAAACTGTTAGCCACAACTAGCCTAGAATTGTGATCCTCCCTATCTCAGCCTCTCAAGTAGCTAGGATTACGGTTATGAGCCACCTGCATCCAACTAAGCCATCTATTAACTGTGTGTTCTTAAGCTAGTTACTTACTCTCTCTGTACCTGTTTCCCTCATTTCTAAAGAAGGCATAATATTGTTATATATCTCTTGGCTTACAGGACTTAACTATGTTTAAAATGATTAAAATAATACCTGGTACATATTAATTATTGCAATAGCATTAGCTAGTTTAACAAATCTAGCTAACTTAAAGACTTATTAGAATAACAAAACAATCTTTGTTTTAGTTATTTTGATTTATTTTGAATTTTTATTATTTAAATTTGTGTAGAATACTTGAGAAGTCTTGTGCCCCATAAAAATTTGATTTATTTGGAATGTAATTTCCCTTTAGAAAAGTTCTAGAAGATTGTAACTACAAACAAAATTTTGGGATGCTTAAAAAATATAAATTGGTTTTAAAGTCTGCATTCTCTCTTGTAATATAAATGCTAATTTCTGCCAAAATATTTGGTTGGTTTTCCAGTAGCCAGTATGTTTTTCAATTAAATGTCAGTGCTACATTACTTCATAGTATTCTGAAGGAAATTATAAATAACACCATCTCACATCTTTAGTTCCCTCATATTTGACTTATGCTTCATTTGATAAAAATGTCATTAAAACATTCTGACCAGCTATACAAAGGCAAAATGAATAGTAGAGATTATCCCAAAATTTGGGGAACAGTAGATCTCATATAACACTGCTTGCAGTGTCTACCTGTCAGTGAGAAGGATGGCTGACATAATTCAGGAAGTCAGAGATTGTGAAAATTTGGTGATGATATTTACCAGTTTTCTCTAAGAGTATCTGGTCCGGTGGTTGAATTGTGCTTTGCAAATATAACCAAGTATCACATGTGATTTTTATAACAGAAAGGTTGACATAGCTACACAGCCTGATTGGGCAGCTACATTTTGCACTAACTTGAATTCTAAGAGCTTAAAGCAACAAGATTCTCCTGTTAACTTCGTTAAGGAAAACCACAGCTGGAAAGATTGGATGAATCATTTAAAGTTCCAGAGACAGCACTGAAGGTGGTTCAGTTTTGGGTTAAAACAAATTGAGGTTTTATAATGTCATCACATCCCAATTTTTCATTTATGGGATGAAGATTCCTCTGATAGGATCGCTCATAGTCAATTGGCTTAATGGTAATTTCCAGAAAGTTCATCTACCCCATGGCTCACAGTATGGAAATCTCTTTAGGTTATGAAATCAGTGCACTGCACAGGGCTGAAATATTAAATTGCAACCTAGAGTTCTGTGGAAAGAAAATGGCCAAGATACAAGACAGGCATGGTGAGGGCAGAAGATTCTGATTTCTACTCTGGAAAATTACTGAAGATCTCAAAGTGCTACTATAAAGGGCTGTATCAGTCAATATTTGCCTTATTAACCACTGAAACTGAGGACATTTTAAATATCTGTTTATGGAGCATTTAAAACTTATACCAGTAAACCAGTTATGTGTTAAAGTACCTAGCAGGTTTTATTAAAACATCACTTAGTAGTGAGATATTAATAAATATTAAAATGCTAAATAAAAGTGAAGCTCTTTTATATTCTTACAAACACAAAATATAAATTTTTTGAAGCTCACTGGATTATCTCAAGCATTTGTTATGATATTTTGTTATGGAGAAAGCAGAGATATGTAGTTGGTAAAGGAATGTGTATTTTGATAGCATTTTCAGATCAAAGTGGCTACGTTTTATACCACATCAAACCTCAGCAAATGAACATTCTTTTAAAAGTAAGTGCCAAAGACAAATGTGAAACCACATCAACAATTACTATGCATTTTGCTACATTAAAATGTATCAGTGCGGTCTTCAAATTTCTTTTCAAAGCCATGCATTATTTGTTCTGCAGTTTGGGGATCACCGTTAGGCAGAACTTCCAAATAGTGACATATTTCTTTATTCAGCACCAAAAATCATATTGCTTATATCAACAACAATCTCATTTTGAAATTCTCCAAGCTTTGAGAAGCTGTCAGGCACACAGCGATGAATACATTTTCTGTTTGAAGCTTGGGTATTATCATTGGCAACACTGTCAGTTGTTTTCCTTAACATCAACAAATTAGTTTTGTTCATTTTCAAAATAATCTCTGCCAAATATCCAAACCTGAATAACTACAGTTTGTCTTTCAAGCCAAAATGATTCTCCATGAAAAAAAGTAAGCAACTCAGTTCTCAATGTAAACAATTTTAAAAGTCCTTTTTCTTAAGAAAGAAATTCTACCAGTCTGCAGCAGAAGTGCCTTACACAGCAAGGTATGGTGGCTTATGCCTATAATCTCAGCTATTCTAGAGGAGGAAGATCATGGTTCAAGACCAATCCAGTTAAAAAGTCAGGGAGACTCCATCTCAACAAATAAGCCACGTGATTGTGGTGATGCCAATAATCCAAGCTACCCAGGGGGAATAGGAAGAGAATCACAGATCAAGGTCTGCCCCAGGCAAAAAAGTGAGACCCTATCTGAAAAAAAAAAAAAACCTAAAGCATAAAGCATTATGAGTGTGGCTCAAGTGGTAGAGGCTTGCCTATCAAGCACAATACTCAGTTCAAACCCCAGTACTGTCAAATAAAATGTCTAACTCATACTTAACATTGCACCCTGAAAATATTGGTACATTTAGTCTAGATTTTAGGTTTTAAAAGTAGCATGGGTAAGAAAATGACAGTGAGCTGTGCCATGCACACTGGATGCTCAGATTTGGTGCTGCACTCTGGATTGTTAACTAAGCATCAATAATTTTAACCACCATTGTTTAGCACCATCAGTGCAAATGTTAACTCACAGGTTCTAGCAGAAGCCATATGAACTGAAAGTTATGAATAAATTAAATATTTCCACAGAAGACAAGCATTCACATAAAAGACAATCTTTGGTGACTAATCCACACAGATACTGGTCCAACTCAGGTAAAATAACGAGTACTTAAGTCATATCTGTGCCTCCACAAATGTGCTAGACAAAAGTAAAGATGCAGAAAAGATCAAGTCTGTTTTCCTGTTTCAGCTGAAACTTCCAACCCAGGAAATGCTGTCAGTGTGGAAGGTGGTGCTTGCATCCTGCTTTCTCTTAAGGACTCCACCCGATGGCATTGGGCAGTGGCAGGTGCAGTGGCTTTGCTGACTCTGAGCTCTCTGGCTCCTCAGCCAAGGCAATGTACCAGCTCTCCCCTTGAGATGCTTCACTGGTTCCCCTGCTTTTAGTTTGAAAAGTGACATTTGGCCTTTAAAGGTGTAACAATGTCTTGAGCTATCTTGCAAAACTCTGAGTTATCTGTCTCAAAAGACATCAGTGACCATACTGTCCAATGAAGTGATAAAATATTTTCTGTGTAAATTCTTTAAAAGTCAGTTATTAATATCCATAAAGCTGATGAAGGGACAGATTTTTGTTATATCTCCATTTTTGTTCATAATTTTCTCATTTTATGTGGAATAGAGTCCACCTTCCATTGGGATGACACCTGTTCAAATGCCAGTTTCATCTCTCTGCCCCTTAAAATAGAGAGTGTAACTGAGGAGAAAATCTCTTCTTTAATCAACTATTTCTAAGACAAATGCCCATTCTAAACCACAATAGAAATGTAGCAGTATATTTTATTTAGGAGCAAATGAAATTAAGTTTTCTAATTACTATACTTTTAGATAAAATTTAAAGGTTTATAAAAGGTTTCATATTTTATGCAGATAAATACATGAGATATATGGATGTGTAGATAGATTTACAAAACAAGGCAGAAAATGTACTCACTACCTGCTTTTCCAAGTAAACCCAAGAAAAATTTGAGATTTCCAAATAATTCCCCAATACCACCATACTGTACCATAATAGGTTGCAGGGTTTATGCTAATGAGAGCTGGAAATATCTACTGTGCCTCCAGTGAGAACAAGCTGAACCACTCTGTGAAAATGCACACATTTGCACACTAAAGCATTTAACCTTAGAACGTACTCTTGAACACACAAGCAAATACCTCATTAGCTACAGTAATGTTCATTTGATTGCATGTAATACAAGGTTTTAACTACTCTACCATGAATTCCTGGAAAAATGAGAGTGGCCAAGACAAATTTTACTTTGGAAATGTCACATTGGAAATGTCACAAGGAAACTCCCTGTACAATTATTATATACTAATAAAAAGGTTAGGAAAAAGACATGAGGTCCCTTACAGAGTCGACTTCAGTGGGCATAGATTATTAATCAAAAAGTAAGGATGGCAGTACAGTGGCTATGAATTGAAATCAGAACCCTGAGGGGGTCAAGAAAATGGGAGGTGATGCTGCCTTACAGAGGATTTTCAAGGAAGGTTTTTTGAGCCTAAAATGGAAGAGTGAGAAAGACCCAGGTATGCAATGATCTGGAAAAATTTCTACAAAGAGATGAAAGAACAAGTTCAAAGGTCTGCAGAAAACAGATTTGATTGTCTTTGAAGTTGAATGGAGGAGAGAACAGGGCCCAAGGCTGTTGGGCTTGGTGGGCAGGGGCAAGAACACAAAGAGAGTCATGGTCTTATTCCAAGGGCAATGGAATGCCAGGCAAGCCTCATGACGTCACTTATGTTTTCACAGGTTGACTCAATTTACTTTGTGGAAAATAGCTTTGGGGAGACATGCTTCATAGTAACTCCATCTTTATTGTGTAATGACATAACAACAAATGTCATTGCCCCCAAATAACCTTGAGCTATCAGTCCAACTTTTTATTCTTAAATTCAACTTGGGCTGTTTCAAAATATTTTTGTTTATTTTTTGCAGGTCATATGAGCAGTGTATATTTGTGATATTACTGGTGATTAATATAAATGGAATTGTAAATACAAATTTTCCCCTCAAGTTTTCTTTAAACCATTGGTACTATCACTATTAATACAAAGACAAAAGTAAATCTTCAATTCCCATAACTGGCATTTATCTCAACCTTGTCTTGTATGAGGTATGAAAATGATAAATGATAGTCTTCAAACTAGAAAAAAAGAATACCAACTACATTTCCATAAAAATTCTAGGGATTGCTTTATATGGCTGAAGCATCCTGGTAAGAAGGTGATTTTGTCTATGAGTAATGAATGTAATTATGCATGCTAAATAGCAAAAGGTTATAATGAATAACAAAATCTAGATACCTGGGGTGGACAAGCTTGATATAAAAATCAGGATGACACGAATGAATCTTGCCAATGAGATGGTTAATGGAAATAACATAAAGTTAGTAATTCTACAAAACATAGCTCTTTTCTTGCACATAGTAGGTACTAAATACATGCTTATTGATTTGAAATAACCAAATACCTACTTATTTATATGAAGGAAAAAATCCCAACTGTGAAGTATCTTGGACTAAATTATCTATGTGTCCTCATTTCTGTGTTTTCCATGAAAATTTCTTACAAATGTTTTTTTTCTTTATTTTTTTCCATAAAGTAAAAGAACCATTTTCAAAACCATGATACAAAGGAATTTGTTTCATGATCCAAAGTTTCTGAATATGATGTCCTATAATAAACCAACTATAAGTAGCTGATATAACTCTGGTGGAGTGTGGCTGATTCCAATCTCTCAGTGGTGACAGATTAGTTCTCATCTCTATTTGACAAAACAAAAACACACAACAGAAAACAACCTTTAAAGAGCTAACAAGATGCAAGTTTAGTGCATCTGTGCCCAGACACAAAAAGATGCATAATAGATGCTTTTGAGTAGTGTCTTAAGAATATTTCTGTTACAGGATATTCCATTTATTACTAATACTATAGCAGTAATTGCATATGACATTCATGACCACCTTTACTTTGCATGTGATGTATGTCCAGCTATATAGCATGATCATTGATGCCTTTACCCAGTAATAGGTAAAAGCAAATTAAACTCAAGGAAGGGGAGGCTATAAAGGACATGTATTCTTTCAAAAACAAAAACCCAGAGAAGTACAACTCCATAGCTCCTCAGTGGCATCCTGAAGGACCTATGGTTTCCCATGTTACTAGTCACTCATTCTCAGAGTTAGCATTGTCTTACATCTGTACCTGTCTATATCAGAAGTTGACCACTGCACCTGATCCAAAGGGTCCAAAATAACATGACTGCAATGTGAGTCAAGAAAACTGGTCTGCCTTTCTCAGAAGTCCTCTTCCAGGCTCACCTTGATATTTTATTGCTAGCAGACCTATCTAATCAATTCTGAGAAATAGGAATGAGCTACCATTTTGAGGTGAAATCAAGTAGGCTCATGATGAAGTGAGCTTCCTCTGAAACACATAAATAAGCAGAAAAGACAGATAAGTGAACCTCAGTTCCTGGACAAGAAGATGAGAGAAAATGGATATTGGGTTTGAAAAGTAGAAAATTGAGGAATACTTTGAAATTCAGCATGGTACTAAATGAAAATAGGGTGATTTGTTTAACCAGAGGAGAAAAGCTCAGATTTCCATCTTAACCTTTTACTTTGATATTGCAGGTGAAAACTGTCTCAACAATTCACAGAAACTTTTGAACCAGATAAAAGACTTGTGTTTATCATACATGGAGGCTGACCCAAAGTTTTAATTACCTATAGACACATTTTGCCAAAACATCTATTGCCTTATTATGGACACAGGCAATCACTGTACCTGAATTACTTGCCTATTAGTTACAGGAATGGCATTAGAAGTTTTCAAAAACCATCTCTTTTATATTCACCAAAACCTAGCAGTAATACATTGTTATACACATGTAACATGCCCATCCTAATATTACCATGCACTATTTATTTTGCCATTCAGTTTCTCCTAATGTGTTTTAAGGCTGATCCCAGGATAATTTGATGGTATAGTACTCAACATCATTTTATGGTATAAGTGCAGTATAGGACTAATTGTCTTTTTCTCAATTTTTAAGATCCTGACTTTAAGGACCTTGGAGTTTTGAAACCATTACCAGGTTGGTAAAATAGCTATTTAATAATGTTTGGAGGCCTTGTTTTCTACTGTAAAATATACTTTTGGTTTATTTTTCAAGCTCCATTTTTGTGTGTTTGTTTGGCATCTTCTTGTGTAGCCTGTGAGTTTGAGATGGGCGGCCCTGAAGGAATTGTGGAGTCCATACAAATTCTGAAGGAAGGCAAAGCTTCTGCCAGCGAGGCCGTGGATTGCAAGTGGTACATCCGAGCCCCTCCACGATCCAAGGTCAGTCTCACCGTGCGATCAGACCTGACAGTGGGCTTGAGAAGCATCCCAAACACAGTGCCTTGAGCAACTGAGCACACTTAACATGTGATAGAGTGATATCACAGCTACTATTTTCTTTTGGTTTTGAGATGCACTTGTCTTCTTACCTTGTCCATTCTAACTTCTGTGCCATAAATTGCAAGGTGGAGATATGGTAAAGATATCTTTTGCTAATAAGAGACTCTGAACAGAGTAAGTCTATGTCTCTGAAAAGTAGATTGAGTGTGTCTGGCACAAGCAATGGCTATGAACATAATTATACTTGAACCCTAACTGTCAATACCTGAAGTTTGTTTTCTAACCTAAAATAATATCTGTGGAAGAAATGGCTAGGTACTACAAAATCATGTACATAATGTATGGAAAATACATGAGTGATAAGGCTGGGAACAGTGGGGATAGCATGGAGGATTGAACTGCCTGTGCTCATTTGAACGGGAGAGTCACTCTAACTGCCTCAGAAGCTTGCTGTTATTTGTTTTTGGAAAATGTGTGACCAGCATTACTAAGTCTCCCAATGTTTTCCACATCACAAAACTTCAGTCTTTTATGTTGACTATATGTAGCTTTATTTTCTGGCAATAAACTATAAAATTTTTCAGTATTATGTGTAGTATATTTAATATAAGGTGGACCAACACACTTTAAAATTTACAGTATTACATGTATGTGTAAATGTGGTGTGGCCAGATTCACACACAAGCAACCACTTTACAGATCAATCTTCAGTAATATTGAGAATGAGGTTGCCAAAGGTGTCCAGCATTGATTATTAATTTTTTTTTGTGGTACTGGGGTTTGAACACAGGGCCTCATGCTTGCTAGGCAGGCACTCTACCACTTGAGCCACTCCTCCAGGCCTACTGAGAACTTTTTATCCTTCTTTTATTCTCATTCTTTAGTTACAGACTTACAACAAACATTACTGACTTACGGAATTCCTGTTCAATGATTTCTTGAAGTTGAGTCAGTTCCTTGTCCATTTAATTGGTTTATTGACTCTACAAAGCTCAGGCACTATGATGGAGAAGTAAAAGCACACTGGGTCCTGTCCTCAGGTTTTTATTTAATACTTAGAAAAATACATAATTTAAAAAAATCTCCAAGCAATAAGATCAGTTGTTGAAGTGTTGAGAAGGATAGATAGAGTGTAGGAAAGATCACATACTCATGGTAGAGTGGTCTCAGCTGAATCTTAATGAGAAATACTGCTGTCAGGTAGGGGGGTGGGGAAGAATCTCCAGGCAGAGAGAAGAGCATCTGTGAAGTCATGAAATACTTTGACACCATACTTTCTCAGGATTGACACAACAATATGTAAGCGAATCACACATGAGTGTGGAGGGGGTGGCTAGCTCCATGAGTGTGGCGCTAACTAACTAGTTAGCTCTGAGAGCTCTGTGAGCATCAACAAAGAACTTAGACTTATCACAGGTGCCTTGGTGATATATAGAAAAGCAAAGCAGAAAAGTGAGGTGACCAGATGTGTGTTCTAGAAAGGTAGCATTTCCCTGTGAAGCAAGGACAGGGGAGATAGCACTGGGCACAAGTCTGACTAGGAGGTGGTGGCAGTGAGCCCAGGGCTGAGATGGTTGTGCTAGTAGACAATGAAGGAAATATTAAAAACAGATACAGTTGATCTTGGTGATGGAATATTTAGGCTGAGGGAAAAAGAAGTTAACTTTGAGGGAGTACAAAATACTTTTCTGTTTCTGTATGATTCCCTTGAGTTTGTCTCTAGAATGTCTGTCTTGTATAATGGAACATTTCTCCAAACCTCAGTTATAGACTTTCTGAGATGCTCATGGTCCAGCTTCGAGCTCTGACACTTGTGGCTCTCATTGTTTCTGAATAAACCTTTGAAAAAATTGTTTTGAAGAAAAACATACATATTCTTTGTCTTTTCTTAGTTAAAACTATTTGTAACATAAAGGCCTAAGTACCTACATGGGTGATCAGAGAGCTAGATTTCATTTTATTATGTTTTCTTGCATAGTATGTGGGTTCACAGACAAGTATTTTTCATTTTTCTTCACCTCTGTGAATAACTAAGACTTGTTTTTATGAACAAGACACATATGTGCAGCATCTTACTGCCACAGCTAGCTTCTTGTCCCCATAGCATCAAAGGGAAGGTTTTTCAGAGTGTACATACACACCTCTTTCTTCCAGGTGGTAAATTGGTTGTCTATTGTACATTCCCTGAATAACAATGGCAAGAGTATCTGTCTGTTACAGAATTTGACATTCCGTGACCCAAAGGGGAAACTGCCTGCCAAGGTAGACAAAGATGGCTCTGTTGTGACAGGCTTTCGCTGCTAAATGAAGGTTAGGGGACAGAAGTGGCTTTCAATGCTGTAGAGAAAAGCAAGAACTGGAGATTATTGCCCCATGTGGGTTTTCTATTTTTATGGAGTTCCTAACAGCTTATGAGAACAAACTATCAAAGCATCAGTTAAACTTCAAATGGCTCCTTGTGAATACTTGAATGCAACCTGGTGGCTGGGTCACATTGAATAATGAAAGTGCTAACTAGCTTACTTAAGTTCTATGAACAGTCATAAATTATACCCTGCTTCTCAGCATTTGCTAAGTAGAAAGGAGATATTTGATATCTGTTTTTTTAATATTGATGGTCCCCTTTAATTAGAATGTGATCAATCCATACTTGCTAGAATTTGGAAAACCCAGAGCCAGAAAGAATGTTGGAAATTGATTACTGAAGACATCTTTTAAAAGATGAATAAGTCGAGTCAGGATAATGAAGTATGGAAACATTCTCTGTGAGGAAATATTTTGTATGCACACAGATTCTAGACCAAGTATAGAGGAAGGGCATTAATATGTCCAGTTATGCATTTGGTCCAGAAAAGAACCACCAAAATGGAATAGAGAGAACAAGTCCTGGTCATTATTTGAACCTGAATTCCATGAGAGTTGGACTTTAGGTTTCGGTGAATACCCATTGCCAAGCAGAACATCTGTTCCTCAGTTACCACTCACGGGGAAAATGACACACCAGCAATATTCAAATGTTCGAAGGACTGTCATTTGAAAAGGATTAAAACTTAATCTGCATGTTTTAAGTATTTCAATTTATTTGAAAATTTGGAATTAGAGAAATGCTTTCAATTTAATATAGAGATGGTTTTTGTTTTAATAATGATGATCAAAGGAGATTCCACAGGAGGAATGCAAGCAAAATTTGGCAGGAGTTTTTTATAATAATTTTAAAAATCAAGTAATTTTTGGCAGAAGTAATATGAAAGCCCTTTTAAGCTCAAAAATCCATGAATCTATGATAAGTGACTTGCTCAAATATTTGGCCAGTTAGAAACAGGGCTGGAGCAAGACCAATATCTCTATTTAACTCCTGGCCCAGTTTGATGTCAAAAAACTACTATTTTCAAGGACAGGATCAAGTTTGCTAAGACATGAGATGAGATGGAGTCAAAAGACTTAACAAAAGCATTCCAAGGAAGATAATTAGTTAATAATTTGGGGGAAATAAACCCTTAGTTTTGTGACTTACCCATCAAATACTTCAAATTAATACTTCAAATCAAATTTTAATTTGTTACCTAACTGAAAAATGTTTTCAGTCAAATTATACTCAGATTGTATTCAAATGAACTAAAATATAACAAATACAGTAATTCAATAGTTTTTTACAGGAGGGTGGTCTTGGCATTGCTTATATGATGACCATAGTGTTGAAGAGAGACTCTTAAGAGAGTGCTCAAGATTTCCAGCTCTAGCCTGGGGACATGAACGTAACAAAGTATCACACACTTGATTATGTTAAATTACTTGGCAAAGGGAGTTAGGAATGATCAAGGTCCATTGACTTTGATCTAAAGGGAGATTATCCAGGTGAGGCTAATCTAGGCACACAGTCCTTAAACAAAATTGTAGGCAAAAGGGGAAGTCAGAATACCAAAGGACCAAGGGACCATTTCTGGGAGAAAAGCAATCCTGGTAAACAGCCATTAAGAAAATGGGAATATTGTTGCAGGACTGAAAAAACTGGATTTTCAGCCTTACAAAGAATACAGTTAAATACAGTGCTTCTAAACTGTAGATCTGTGTGACAATAAATGCGTGGCACTTGAAGCTGCTAAATTTGAGGTGACTTGTTTCAGAGCAATAGAAAACTATAACTGATTGTAAGGATAAGAGTTTTCTCCAAAAATGAGGGTAAAATTGGGTTAAAAAGTGAAATTTTTAACTGGCTAGCTAAGTACTATGGTTCAATATTTTAAAAATGAAATCTCATTTATATGATGTATGATTTTATAGAGTTACTCAGATAAACACTAAAAATTTTGATATTTCTCTGTGCTTACCTGAAAAATCACTTCAATATTACTATACCAAGATTTTTTTGTTGGTGTATGTGTTTTAACATTTCAGAAAACAGTATGATATGCTTGTTTCCTCCAAATAAGTGAGATCTTCAAGTTAATGTAATAGTCTGCCTAATTATGAATTTGACATGTCCATTCACAAATAAAACAGCAACCACAGGGCTCCTGATCTACATACTTTTTTAGAATGTGGTTTTATTTATAAAAGTATTCAGTAGTATAGAAGCTACATATAGTATTTCTCAGACTATGGCATATTTAATTTTTGTTTTTAATGGAGGAAACACATAAATAATTGCTTCAGTATCTTTTTCACGTGGTATTATGAAATGAGTGGAGGAACCTGGTCAAGCAGTTGTAATTAAATTTTGTTTGTAAATATATCACTTTGTAAATTGTTAGCTAAATTTATTTACTTTGCATATAAAACAAGGATTCTGCCTTCCATATTGGTGTGATTTAAAAACAGATATTACCAGAAATGGTTTATATGTTTTGAAGTTTCCATGTCCTACTCATAAATCATCTTGTCAGCTCCAGCTCTTCATGATTGATTAAAAAGAATGCATCAAAATGATTCACTGAGAAGAGATTATAATCACAGTTTTGTAGAGTTATATATTATTCTGTTTATCATTTTCTCTTTGCTTTAGCAGAGGTACTAAAGAGTTTTTTGTCATTTGGTACCTAAATAATTCTTTTTCTTGGCATTTTATCACACAGGGTTTAAGATGATGAGACAGTCATTCCAAACATAATACAAGGGGGGACTTTATATAATATATTCTAGAACTCGTGAGAAAAAACTTGACCCCTTTTTTCTGGATAGAATTTAGCTTTTGTGCTGCCAGTTCTGGGTCTAGTGAAGACCCTACCAATTAATTTTATTTATTCTCCTATATAATAAATTTGCAATTAAAAAGAATTAAAAATTCTTTAGAAGTGATTACATAAAATCCAGCCTCTTTAGGAAAATAGAAGTGGTTTGCTTTGTTTTTATTTATTGTTTGATTACTTATTTTGCAAAAGTTGTTTTATTTAAGATTGTAACTTTCTCTGTGGAAATTTTCTGTGAGACCACATAGTATGAGAGTGAGGATGACAGACAGTCACCTGTCGGGCAGATCTGACTGTAATAGCTTACTTATTTTCTCTCAATTTATTTGGTTCATATTAAAATGTTTATAACTAGTGTCGCTTTTCATTTAGAAAATTGAATGAAACACTAAAACAGTGTCAAAAACTATTATCAATGTATTATGCAAACTTTCTTTTCTTTCCTCAATAAGAAACTGGCATTTCAGGTTGAGTTTCTACATGCAGAGTAAGGAAATGTTGATAATTGCTCAGGACACATTAGGCTACTGAAACACTTCTACCTGAAAACATCAGACGATAAAGTAATTTTCTTTGTTGGATTAGTCAAATGACTCTTAATTTTCCTTCTGTGGGCAAAGGGTTTGTTTTTCATAACTTTGTAAGACTGTTAAAGAGGTGTTATTTTTAGGTTACATTTCAAAATGTGGAATACACTGGGTAATTCTCTTTCTGGGGAACATGTATATACTTTTGACAGATTATAGGCCATGTTGGATTTATTACATAGTATTTTAGAATACAAATATATGTTTGACTTCTTGCATTCAATAAGTTTGTTATCTTAGAAGAATACTTAGATTTTTGTGAATTCTTACAGTATTTTCAGTTTGTTTACTTTTAGTCAGGAAAGGACAAAGTGATGTGGTGGAAGAAACTTAAAGCCAAAGTTGAGGATTTTCACCTGATGTAAGGCTCCCACTGTAATTTGCTTATTTTTCTTGAATGAGTTATCTGGTCTTTTTCACCCTCCTTTCTAGTAACACTCATCTGAAAACCCCTTCTTTTTAAATAATCCATGTGAATATTTGAAAACCAAAGTACAGAAGTTGGCAGAAACATGGAAGGTTTAACATTTTTGAGATATATCTTCTTAAACAGGACATTTCAGGAATTCTCTGGATAATTTCAGAAATGTGTTGGGAGGAGATCACAAATGCACTGAGCAGTAGTATTTGAGCTTCCGATGGGAGAAACAAAGGCAAGGACAGACCATGGGAGTGATAAAGCCTTTCTTGGGTCCTATGTTTCACAGGGCTGTGGCAGTGACAGTTAGTTTAAAATATGCATCAGAGTCATTGGAGATTTTACAAGAGCTTTCAGCTAAGACACTACAGATCACCCATACCTGAAAACCTTATTACCATGCAAAGTGTAAAAGAACTCCAGAGTGTTCCACTCTTGCTCAGTTTCATTCATTTCCCCATATTTCTGTTTTTGTTCCTCCTTCTCACAGTTATTTCAGGGCTCCCTTACTTGGGTTGACACATTTTATTTTCAGCTTCCTATGAGTCTGCAGCATATTGTTTTATACTTTTATGTCATAATTTAGATCTATATATATTATGCCTTGTTCTGAGAGAGATTTTGAACAATTTCCACTATGCATTATATAATGTAATTATCACTATCTAGCACTTAAAGCAATGTCTGGCATACGGGCACCCAATCAATGTCTGGTGAATGCTGAACAAGTGAAGTCAATAAAGAAAATAAGATTTCTAACAATTTAATCATTTGAAGGTACACCCATTCCCAAACATTCATGGAGTGCTTAGTGTGTGGAAAACATGGTTTAACACTTAAAATATGAATACATGCACTTCTGCCCTAGCTTTTCAAGAGCACACACACAGTGTAGTAAAAGGGATATATCATCTGTAAATATAGCTTAAAATATGTTTGAAAATTGTCATTTAGCATAGAGAATGTAGAGAAAAATTCTGGTAGCATTGGAAAACTCTTCACCAAGTATTCAAGAAGTAAATTACACCTTGACACATCAGGAAGAAGTTTCTGGTAGAAAGTAGGGAATGATTACTTTAAATAAAACTAGTAATATGTGTATGAAGGATGGCATATAGAAAACAAGTGTAAAATTTTGGGAGTTAAGAACAGGAATTTGCTGGTTTGTGGTTTACAAATGTTTTTATTATAGGTCAGTTAGAGATTTTTGCTAAGAGTACAATTATGAGATTAATTACTTAGAACTGCAACTTTGGTTGAATTGGGGTTTTGAGGTAGACCAGAGAATCTGAACCTTGAAATCATCAAGGCTGGTCAGGAAACTGTGAAGATGCCATAGAAATGTCAGCAGACAGGGAAAAGAGATATTTTACAGATGAAATTAACAGGGGTTAGTGCCTAATTTGTTAAGAACACTGAGAACAAAAGATAGATGCCTATTACTTGAAATAGTGAAATTTTGAATTTGGGGTAGACAGGACAGATCTGGGAAGAAGCTGTCTTGAGACTCATAGTTTATAACATGAGAAAAATGCATATAGATGATGAAAAAGATAAATTTCTAATGGGGTGTATAGCTTCAGTTTATATCCTTGTTACATAAAGAGAAGTGCATTCAAAAGGAAATAGCTGAAAGGTATGCATGTTAAAAAGTAAAATATAAGCCAGGTGCCAGTGGCTCCCACTTGTAATCCTAGCTACTCAGGAGGCAGAGATCTGGAGGACTGTGATTTGAAGCCAGCCCAGGCATATAGTTCGTGAGACCCTATCTCAAAAACACCCATGACAAAAGGAGTGGCTCAAGGTGAGGGCCCTGAGTTCAAGCCCCAGTACAGCAAAAATTAAATAAAATAAAAATGTAACACACTTAGGAGATACTATGTGAAAAGCACTTTTTTTATTCCAGAACCATTCACAATGTCCCTCTCATAGTGCCTAGGCTTTTTGTTTTGCTTTGTTTTTCTTTATATAATCCCAGCTGTTTGACCTTATCTACTGGCATCATGACTTAGTTCACTTATCTTCAGCCCCTGTTGTTCCCTATTGTACCTGCAATGCAATGTGTCTGTGACTGCATGGGAGGCCACACTGGAGATATTGTTGAACTGACAGATGGGTGAATGAAAAAACAGCTTCTTCCTAGACTTATATATGGTTGAATCAATACTTGTGATTCTGAATAGAGTCAAGTAATGTCTGTTAGTCATAAACAGAAACCAATGTGTTTGAAGCAGTGAAATAGTGGAACTTTGTAGACAAGGGACTTAGAGGGACCTTGTATCTCATTTCCAGTTTACATCATTTGAGCCTCAGTTGTCACATCTGAGCATGACAGCATATGGGCCACTTTTAGAGTTGGGAGTTTTTCAAAACAGCACACAAGGTAGGATACACAGTACTTTTAACTCATTAAATGTTAATTTAATTTGTATTTATGTGGGTTTAGCTAAATGACTTGATTAAAAGTATAGTGAGAATGATCATAAACTATCTTGGCCTTTAAATTTTTTAAAAAATATTCTCTACCTCAAAAATGAAAGTGTAGTTATGTTAAACAATAAAGCAAATAAGTCAGACAGTCTTTTGACATCATTTTTTGTTTTCCTTTAGTATTAATACAAATTATTTCTTTCCTTAAATTTTTGGAAGTAAAAGGAAGGTGAGAGTGGAACTGAACAGGAATACATTAGGCATATTTAAAAACATGTTTCCAACCTAAAGGGTGTAGGAGGGTGAATGTGGTGCAAACACTGTGTACACATGTATGTAAACGGAAAAATGAGACCTGCTGAAACTGTTCCAGGAATGGGGGTGAGAATAAAGGAGCATGGTGGAGGGGGTGAATTCAAGGATGATATATTTGATATGTTGTAAAAACTTTTGTAATTGCCACAAGGTATCCCCACCCAGCACAACAATAAAAAAAACAGTATATAAGTTTACAAAACTAATAACTTACTCCAAATGTTCTGAGAAGACCTCAGTATCATTTGAGTAAAATATTCAACTAAGAGAAATGGTATATTTAAGTTAAAAAAAAAAAGATAATAACATTTGAAAAAAAGCTATTAAGCACAATTTGTTACTTGTACGTCTTCCTGCTATCCACAGGGGGAAATAATGTGTTTGATTGCAATCAAGACTGTCTTGTGAGATTGAAAAAAAGAAAGGAAGTCCTGGTACTTTCTGATCTACTTTCATATTTTGAAACTGGGCAAATTATTTTATTTTACAGATTTACTTACGTTTCTTGGACTATGAGATGCAGAATTCGAATGAATGCAAAAGGAATTTCGTGGCTGTGTATGACGGGAGCAGTTCTGTGGAGGACTTGAAGGCCAAGTTCTGCAGCACCGTGGCCAATGACGTCATGCTGCGCACAGGCCTGGGGGTGGTCCGCATGTGGGCGGATGAGGGCAGCAGAAACAGCAGGTTTCAGATGCTCTTCACATCCTTTCAAGAACGTAAGACCTTCCTGTTTGTCCTTCAGATATGTCTTATGATGCAAGTCTCCTGAGCCACTAATGGTGTTTTTTTCATGCACTGTGAGCCCAGAGGGTTGTTTCCCCTTAAGTTGTTAACATCGCTGAGATTCTCTGTCCTTGTGACAGGAGAGTCACATGGGACATTCTGTTGCAGCTCAGGCATCATAGCCTTGCTTCCGGAGTTCACACCACTCACTGCACTGGGAAAAGATGCATCTGGTTTGTCTTTGGTTCAGCTCTTACTGAGCATGTGGAACTGGTGCCATAGCTTTTGATGGTTTGAATTTAAATCTTTAAAAACCCACCTAAAAATATGTGGTAGGTTCACTTTAGTAAGCTTCTATTGTAGTCCATTCATTTCAAATATTTTTATGACTACAGGGTCGCAGCTTAAGTAGGGAAAGGGAGAGTGACTTGACAAGACAGTGAATAGAAAAAGTTTCAGAAATTGCCTACAGTGACACAATGAGTGACAAAGTTATGTGCAGAGTGTAGCAATTCTAGAAAATTATATTTTCACAAATAATTAGCTCTATCTATACATATGTTAGAATCTTCTTAATAACCCTGAGTGTTTTATGTTTCATAAATTTAGGCAGATGACAGAATCCTGGGAAACTCAGCTTAAAGGTAAATCACATTGTATCTTGAGGCTGTACATCTTTCTTGAAAAGAAAAGAACAGTAATAATTTTGAAGAGTTCGTCCTATTGTCAGTAGTACAGTGACCAGCTTTTTAAAACTCAAAAATGTTAAATATTTTAGATAATTATTTTACATATTATTTAAATAATTTGTCTTTATATTCATCTCTAATTACCCAGCTAGGGAATTCTAGGGCACCGATGCCCTGAATGCTGTCACCCAGGTTGTGGAATCTCATGCACAGCTTTAGACAGATTTAAGAAGAATGTCAGTATTTGTGTCTTCATTGCAGTAGTTGTGTAAAACCTTGGAGCCTTGTGTCTTTATCTCAGTAAGGTAATTTAAAAAAATCTTATCATTTTTTGATGAGAATATAAAGATATTCAGGCTACCAGAATACATTTTTGGTGTCTCAATACTGATTGCTCAACCAAATCCAATGAATTATGCCTGTGATGAGATGTTTCAGGATTCTATATTATTTTATTTTAATTTCTATCTGTGGTTAAATGTAGTTAACATAACATCTATTATCTTGACAATTTTAAAATTAATTGCTTCTTCAAATTGACATGAAATTTTATGTCTTATTATATATGACATGGTATGTTGAAGTGTATGAACATTGTAGAATGGCTAGGTCTAGCTAATTGTAATATATTTTTCTCTTGAGAAATGCAGGGAATCAATATTAATTATTCTTACTGTGAAAAGAAAAAGTACATGAGGCAGTGCATATGTTGATTGTTAGATTTAAATGATTCCACAGGGTTTTGAATTATTTTCAATAATATCAGTTTTGATTCATGATATAGTAGGAACTTCTATCTAGTTTAAATGAAATATAAGGAAAGGCAAGCTATTGTTTTTTTAATATCATGAAAACTGATGTTTATCCAAATAGCACTCTAAAATGTAGTAGGAATAGTGAAAAACTATATTTTTCTATTTAAAAATGAGCTAAATGAGTATGTGGGAACTCTAACTCAGAATTTTAAAGTTTTAAAATTCAACACGAGCCAATATTATCATTAGAGTTGGCCAAAATTATATTAATGTGTATATATAAAAGAAAGTACAGTAATACACAAAGAAGATACTGGACTTGTGCAAAGCAGTATTGGTCAAGATGAAAAAGATGCAGTTTATTCTTTTCTGTCTTTTAATGAGGAAAGTGCTAAACTAGAAGAGGCTGACAGTGTTCAGAACCATCTAGAATCATGCCATATACCAAAGAGAAGAAGTGTTGACCTTAGAGGTTTTATTTTCTGGTGTGGTGTTCTTATTCTTACTGTTCAACAAGTGACACTTACTCTGGATATGGATCAATTCCACAAAAGTAAGACCAATGTGTGAAAATTATAGAGAAACTTCTGAGTGCAATGTAGGGAAAAATGTCTTGGCCATGTGAGCTGTAGCTAGAAAAACTTAACTGAATGGATGACCACAAGGATCCAGGGATAAGGTTCAGCCTGAAAATGGATTGCCATCTGGCTTGATTGGTGTAGATGAAATATGTGTACTGGAAAGCAGAAAAGCAGGTTAACATCTAAGGTCCCTTTTAACTCTAAAATGGATTATATAATTCTGTGAATCACTAGAAATCTCATGTACAAGAAATAACAATTTATATCAAACTGTGTTTATCACATATATCTGTTGAGATAAAAGGTCGAGTTGCAATGCTTATGATGACTTGATCTCTGAGAGTCATTCAGTGGGTGGGTGTATCATTAAGCAATCCAGAGGACACAGAGTTCTCTTCCTATGTAGGAAGAAAGGGCACCAAGCCCTTCATGTTCTGCTCAGGAGAGACATGACCACTCTGTTTGAATGATGAGTATTACAATGACATTCTCTGATTATCTCAGGCAGTTGTAATAAGCTCCCACTAACACCTCTGTGTTTTCTCTGGGTTATGCTGCCTGCTAGGTTCTGATTTTATGCTGAAAATCTAACCCTCAGTGTGCAGCTATTAAGAGGTGGGGAGGATGTTTGGAGGTGATTAGACTATGAGGACAAAACCCTCTTGAGTGGGACTAGAACCCTGATAAAAGAGGGCTCGGAGAGCCGTGAAGACACAATGAAATATTTCCACTTTTGAACCAGGGAATAGGTACACGTGAGACACTGGATCTGTAGTTGCCTGGATCTTGGGTTTTACCTACTCCAGAACTATGAGCTATGAGAAACAAATTTCTGTTCCTTATAAGCTATCCAGATTATGGTACTTTTCCATAGCATTGATTAAGACACATCCAAAGGATTTTGGCATGATGCTTGTTTCAAAGCAGACATTGGCTAAAATTGAGCAAAATTCCACCAGTATATGTACACCGAAAATGAAAATGATCATGTAGTAAATTAAATCTTTACTCATTGAACTCGATATTTTCCAGATAAGAGATGAAAACATCAAGAAAATCAAGAATAGGCTTCAAGTGGTTCAGAATCAGTGTACGAGTCATTAAAGAGGAAGCAGGGGTCTCTGCTAAGGAATTCAGATATGGTATTATTTGGTATTTCTTGATTCAGTATTAGTGGCTGGAAGAATTTTGAATTTCATTTTTATTTCTGTTGATGGTGATCATGGTGACTATTGATGATAATTTATTAGTCTGTTTTCTGTTGCTAATAGCACAATAAGCCATAGGCTACAAGAGTTATAAAGAAAAGAAACTTATCTGGGCTCATGATTTTGGAGGTACAACATATAGGGCTGCATCTGGTGGTCGTCTTCCTGCTGACTGTGTCCCAAAGTGGCTGGAGGAGGGTACCACATGACGAGAGACAGGGAGACAGGGATCATGTTTGTCCTCTGCGCTCTCTCTCTCTCTCTCTCTCTCTATTTCTCTTCTTATATACTCATCTCAATCATGGGGTCTCCATTTATCTAATCTTAATCATTTTCCAAAGGTACCCCCAAAACCTCAGTCAGATTAAATTTGTGTCCTCTTATTTTTTTTCTTTTATTATTCATATGTGCATACAAGGCTTGGGTCATTTCTCCCCCCTGCCCCCACCCCCTCCCTTACCACCCACTCCTCCCCTTCGCGCTCCCCCCCACCCCTTCAATACCCAGCAGAAACTATTTTGCCCTTATTTCTAATTTTGTTGTAGAGAGAGTATAAGCAATAATAGGAAGGGACAAGGGTTTTTGCTGGTTGAGATAAGGATAGCTATACAGGGCATTGACTCACATTGATTTCCTGTGAATGTGTGTTACCTTCTAGGTTAATTCTTTTTGATCTCACCTTTTCTCTAGTTCCTGTTCCCCTTTTCCTATCGGCCTCAGTTGCTTTTAAGGTATCTGCTTTAGTTTCTCTGCGTTAAGGGCAACAAATGCTAGCTAATTTTTTAGGTGTCTTACCTAATCTCACCCCTTCCTTGTGTGCTCTCGCTTTTATCATGTGCTCATAGTCCAATCCCCTTGTTGTGTTTGCCCTTGATCTAATGTCCACATATGAGGGAGAACATACGATTTTTGACCTTTTGGGCCAGGCTAACCTCACTCAGAATGATGTTCTCCAATTCCATCCATTTACCAGTGAATGATAACATTTCGTTCTTTTTCATGGCTGCATAAAATTCCATTGTGTATAGATACCACATTTTCTTAATCCATTCGTCAGTGGTGGGGCATCTTGGCTGTTTCCATAACTTGGCTATTGTGAATAGTGCTGCAATAAACATGGGTGTTCAGGTGCCTCTGGAGTAACCTGTGTCACAGTCTTTTGGGTATATCCCCAAGAGTGGTATTGCTGGATCAAATGGTAGATCAATGTCTAGCTTTTTAAGTAGCCTCCAAATTTTTTTCCAGCGTGGTTGTACTAGTTTATATTCCCACCAACAGTGTAAGACAGTTCCTTTTTCCCGCATCCTCGCCAACACCTGTTGGTGGTGGTGTTGCTGATGATGGCTATTCTAACAGGGGTGAGGTGGAATCTTAGTGTGGTTTTAATTTGCATTTCCTTTATTGCTAGAGATGGTGAGCATTTTTCCATGTGTTTTTTGGCCATTTGATTTTCTCCTTTTGAGAAAGTTCTGTTTAGTTCACTTGCCCATTTCTTTATTGGTTCATTAGTTTTGGGAGAATTTAGTTTTTTAAGTTCCCTATATATCCTGGTTATCAGTCCTTTGTCTGATGTATAGTGTCCTCTTAATACCTCACAATGGGATTAAACTCCAGTATGACTCAGGAGAGAACAAACCGTATTCAAACAATAGCAATAACTATATAAATTACTTGTTTTGATCATACAAATATGTAATCTATAATTACATACCAAAATAATATGTAATATACAAAATTATATATAATATGTACAATGCCTAGTGTATGTTTTTGTCCCTTCATTGTCTAAATTGGGTCTCTTATTCTCAAACTGGTATGAGGAGATGGGTCCTTGAGATTATATCATGGGGGAAGAACCCTCGTAGTAAGATTTGTACCCTTAAAAAAGAACCATATCCAGTTGAACTTGGAAGACAGCTACCTCTAGGGGCCAACCAGACACCAAACCTGTAGTTCTCTTGATCTTGGAGTTCCCTTCCTCCAGAACATTGAGAAATAAATGTCTATTGATTATAGGCTGCCCAGCTTATGGAAATTTGTTAATTTAGCACAAATAGGTAAAGATAGAGTATTTTCAGTAGTATCATAATATCAACATTTTTTTGTTAGGACCATAGGATGTTTTTAGGAAATAGAGGATGTTTAGATATCATCTCTTCCGGTCCATCACACTCACTAGTTCTAACAGGAAAAGCAAAGGTCCAGTGACAATAATTTTGGCTGCACATTTTCAACTCCATGCTTAATGATGTGCAAGCAGAACTTGTGCAAGAATTGAACGTCTGACTCCCAATCTCATGAATTCTCAAGTGGGTAACTTTGTCACCTTTGAGGCACACCTGAGGCAGAGCAACCATTTTCTACAGAGGATAATAATAATAATGATGACTAAAAATAATTAACCATTAGCAATGTTTTATGTGCTTTACAGGTAGAATTGTGATCCTCTTGTCCTGTCTGTGGCATATTCTGGCTACATAGCATGCCTACATGCTCTCGTCATGTAGCAGGACAACTTCACATGACTGTGCTTAGTAGACAAAAGGAAAATTGTGATGAGGGGCTTCTTTTCTAAAACATGCCAATCAGGGGACTAATAGGTACTAATGTGAATGTATTTTCAAATCAGCATATTTTTACATTTATATCTGAATAAGTTGTAGGAAAGGGGAAGGATGAGCATTTAAGGTAGTTAAATTCTGTCTAAAAATCATTAGACTTAGTATGCACATGCATATTAAGAAGATTTCATCAAGCTGTGTTAGATAATATTTGCATTGAGAATTCTCCAATACTAGTCATGGAAAGATGGTGAATCATCTGGGCTGAGAAACATCCTCTCTATAGGTCAGTCCCCTCTGTTGACTGATGTGACTCTTTGCCTCTGCTCCTCCTACTCTCACCAGAGATGATGCAGACTCATGGCATGGCACGATCTGTCATGGAAGCTAAACACTTTTCCTTTAGAAGAACCACATTCAGACCTTATCTTAAGTAGCTTATAGTTAGTTATCTTAATTTTGAATATAAAGCTCATTAACCAATTGTGAGAAATCCCTTTGTTTAAGGATAGAGAAGATGGAGACTTTAGTGAAAAATGTCTGTTCAGATTGAGCAATCATGAAGCTCAGGAATAAGACAAAAAATCTGGATTATCGGGAAAGGGAACCTCTTTTACTTTGTTAGGTTATAACCTTTATAATATCCTCGTTGACACATTTTATTTGTAATATTCAACATGCGCAGCTCACTCTTAGAAGGTCACACCCCTGCATAATTCAGAATAGAAGCATATGAGTTGGCTCATTTCTCTAAGAAAGATGACTTATTTAATACTTAAATGTATTCTGAGCTTTTAGTAGTGAAATAACTTGGTTTGTTTGTAATTAATTTACTTTCATGGGTCACGAAGACAGACACAAGAATCAAATTGGAAATCTGCTTTTAGCTAAGAACATAATCTAATTTGCAATAAACATGCCTGCTATATGATGGATAATTCTAAATTAAGTTATTGAAGATATGCTATGTTTTACTTTATTGACTCAATTTAAGATTGCTATAATAACAATAACACAGCTTAATATGTTTGCATCACTTTTATAGAGTCTTTGACCTTATTCTGAAAAATAAGAATACCTTTTAAAAAAAAAAGATTATAATGAGTATAATTTTTAATTTGAGTACTTTTCACAATCACTAGCAATGAAACTATTTATTTAATTTTAACTTATTGGCCATTAGGGGGAAAATGGACAGCTGAGTTACATGTGTCTGTTGCAACTGAGTCACCATCTCACCTTTCCGAACCACGCTTGTGCTGAGTTTAAACATGACTGTGGTGTCAAAGGGATGGCTGCTGCATGACACCAGTGATGTAGCCTCCTGACTTCCACAATGCTGCATGTAAATGGATGCTGATCCATTTACAGTTTTTGCATAATAAAATACCAGTGGCTTAATACTTGATTAATGAGTGGTATATTTCTGTTAAACACAGGAAAGAAAGTAAAGAGATAAAATTTGATCCCTTTAGGTTGCATAGTAATTATTTATAATAATTTGCTACAATGAGACAATGTATTTAGTTTCATATTAACATTATAAAAGGCTATCAAGTTAAGCTATAAATTTATTTGTAATAAATATATATTCAATGCCATCTGAGTTTCAAAAAGAGTTAATTCAAGTATTCTTACACGAAGGCAAAAGTTCCCATCTTTAGGTGAACAAGACCTCTATATACCCCTCCCCTTGAGACAGACAGTGTTTGTGAATAGCATCTAGTGTCATTTGGTGATTAACTTATATTGTATGGCAAAAGATATTCTGAGAATGTAAATAAAGTCCTTAACGGCTGTAAGTTAATCATTAGGGAGATCATCTTAGGTAGACCTGGCATAGTCCAGTGACTGTCTAAACTAAGGTGAAGCATCAGTCAGGAATATTGTTGTACCTCGAGGGAGACAGCAAACAGCCATGTGCGACCTGTCTGCAGGTAAGCAGGACAACTGTGGGAGCACAGAGCATCCCTGACCAAGGCTAGCCACAAAAATAAGGCTCTCAGTCATACAACTCTGAATTCTATGTACAACCTAAAAATCTAGGAAAAAGACTCTTAGGCACCAGGCTGAAAAACATCACCACAGTCATCACTCAATTGCACATGTGTGGAGGATTCAGTGGCTGGGTTTCTGATGTACATAATTTGTGTGGAAATAACTGGGTGGTAGTTTAAGATTCTGGTGATTTGTTGGAAAACCGAAGAAACTACTGATGATTTTGGAACAGAAATGAGACATTTGCTATAATAAATACCAAATATAGGAGCAGTTTGAGATAAGGCAGTTATAATACTTGAAAAAATTTTGTGGCTCAGTAGGGGAAAAAGTCTGGGTTGTCTTAGACTAATTGTTAGTGGAAGTCTGGAAGAAGAAGTTATTAGAAACCAAAAGAAGGGGATTCTTATTTTGCAATGGCAGAAATCTTGGCAAAATAATGTCTTGAGTGTATACAGCAAGCAAAGCTTGTGTCCACAAACACTGTGAAGTGAAGTAAGACTACTTGACTGAATCCTGGGAGACTCTGAAAAAGGACCCACCTGACACCTACCCAGACTTTGGACATTCAGAAATATGAGAGGCAAATTTCTGGAAATTTATGAGTCACTAAGAGAAACTCAACATCAACGACTATTGCAATGATGTGGAATTTTTGATGATCTAAGTGTTAATCTGCACATATTACTTAAAGCATTACGTCATTACTAAGTGTTAATTTATTGCTGTCTCTGACTTTGGTCGTCCAGAAGATGGCAGGAAGATAGCATTGCACAAAAACATTAATTTGAACCACTGTTAGTTTCTTAGCCTAATCATCAATCAGTTTTCATTGTGGTATTTCTCTTCATCTAGTCATTCTTTTATTTCTTCAGTAACCAATTAAGCATACAGGAACTAATGAGCTAATTCAGCAAGCTGAATGAGGTGGGTGCTACACCTGAGTGCTCATTCAGAGCAGTTCCACATGCAGAACTCACTTCTGAAAATGTCCCTTTATGTCTTACATCCTCTTCTGTGTTCCTACCACACACTCCCTCATTTATTTTAGTAAATTGCCATTGAAACATTGCATTTGATGAAGCTGAATTCTCTTTTTGCAGGTTTTCCTCCAGCATTTGTCTAAATGAGTTTGGCTTTTGCCTTTCTGCCATTGGCAGATTGTGATTTCAGAGTTTAGTTTTATTTTTTATCATCTTCTGTTGAGAACATGGTACAGCCTTCCGTCACCTCTTGTTTACAAAAGCAAAATGCTGTCTTACATAATGCAAATTCCTAAATTTGTAATAACGGAGTAAAACAGGTATATTATCACAATAACCTAAATTTGATGGGTCCTAAACAAAAAATTACAGCGGATCATAACTTAAATTTTACTGTGCAAACACCACATTTTTAGTGAAATTCTGAGAATATGCATCGAATAGGTTGAGAATCACCAGCCCAGGTTTATCTTCCCCAGCTACCTTCACATTGAAACCCAGATGACTTTACATTAATTATGGAAAAATTAACACATTTTCAAATTTAGAACTTTTTATTTAAAGAATCGAAGAAAGGAAATAGTAAAACATAAATACTCTTGTTAAATATTTCACAAATATTTATTCTACAGTGATAACTTCCATTACAAAAATGAGGCCTATATACAATTAATTACAGGTATAGAGTAACTGCTAGGATAAAAATGCATTGTATTTATCCTGTGTTTAATAATAATGAAAATTTTATATACTAGATAAAGTAATGTTACCAATTATTACTGTATAAAGTGTAAATCGATGTCTTCACGAAACAGATCTCAATACTTCCCCGATTATAGATTGATGTGTTTTTAAAAGAGTAGGAACACTTTATTAATGTAAGAAATGTTTATTTGTGTATACCATATAGTAACATAAATACCAGATGGCATAGATTTAAATATCAACAGTACATAAAGTAATCTGGGAAAACCAGAATATATATAGGAAACGTTTTGGCAGTTTTTCTTAAAGTAGAATAAAACACACTAGGGATTAGAGAAAAACCATTATATTCAAACATATATTACTTAAAGTATGTGTTAATATTAAAACATAGTGAACATAAGAAAGGATAATGAACTGGAGAACAAATAGCAAGGTACAAAATAGGCAGTAAAGTGAATATTTTTACACCACAAAGAATAAGGATTATGAAAGAGAATAAGAAAATCAGGATTCTATAAGAAAGCAGAACAAATAAAGTGAATGACTCATAAAAGAAGTACAAGTGGCCTATTGTGTTGCAAACAAACTCACACATAACAGCAAAAAAAGAGATGTAGTTTCAAGTAGTAATGATACTCTACCTTTCAAAATCTGGAGCTGGTGTGGTAGAGTGAGAACCTAGGTACTTCTGGTAGAAAACTGAATGTTTCTGAGGGAAAATTCAGCTCTTCATAGCAAAATTCTAAATAGAGAAAAACATATGAGCTCACCTTTTGATCTGAAATACTAACCTCTAAGAATATATACTTCTGATGGATATGCTATGCAAAATTGAAAAATATGCTTAGTTAAGTGGGTAAATGGTTTGGGGAACAAACATATGCTCTTTATTATGATGTGGTAGATTAATGTTGGCCTTGAACTATGTTAAAAAAAAGCTGCTAAAATAAGTAGCAAAAATACACATGTGTATCACACAAATATCCTCATGTAACTATATGTATAAACATTTAATATGCAGCATCTGTTATGTATGCAATACACATGTATAGAAAACAGTGGATTTAAGATAGTGCTAGTTATTATTTTTAGTTCATGGTTTGCTTTTTGGCACTACTGGGATTTGAACTCAGGGCTTCATGATTGTGAGGTAGACACTCTACCTTCAACCATTTTTGCTCTAGTTATTTTGGAGATAGGGTCTCGGTTTTTGTGTGATCCTCCTATTTTAGGCTTGCTATGGTTACTGGGATGCATGCCACTAAAGCCAGCATTTGGTTGAGATAAGGTCTCCCAAACTATGTGCCTATTTCAGCCTCCTAAGTAGCTAAGATTACAGGCATAAGCATGCAAGCTGTTTTTTGTGTTTTCTACAATGAATATGTATCCTTTTGATTAAAAAACTGAAAGTGGTGGGGGGCAGGGGGGGGAAATGATCCAAACAATGTATGCATATGTAAATAAATGAATAATATAAAAAAACTGAGTAAGAAGTAACTTTCAGGAGGGATTTATCACATTAAGAAAATAGGATTATATATATATATGTATGTATATATATATATATATATACATGATGAATATAGGTATACATGAGTGTATATATACATGCATATATATGCTACAAATTGAAATAAGACTCTTTCTTATAATTCCAGAAAGTAACTGATCAATGTTATTCTAACTATGCCAGCAGCTGAAGATATCACATTGCAATCAAATGCGAGTATTCTTTGCTCAGAATTCTTCTTCTTGTTCAAATCCAGTATCCTAGAACCACCATGTGTCTTTTTGCTTCATGATCACATTACCTCTCTCTCATGATCTTCCTGCCTTTCTCTGCCTGGGATTACACCGGGCCACCTGGATTATCCATAAAAATCTTCCTACCTTGAACTCTTTAGTTGCATTACACCTGTGGACTCTCTTTTGCCATATAACGTATCATTCATAAACTCTGGGAGCTGACATGTATACATCATTGGAGGCCATCTTACTGCATATGTTTCATCTCTCTCTCTTTCTCTCTCTCTCTCTCTCTATTTTAAACTGATGAGTTCTCTGATTAAAATCATGAGAACAACAATTTAGATTACTTGAAACCCAAAGGTGTACAATGCCAGTTGACAATAGTATACTTCAACACGTTTACCTTCATAATTAACCATGGGAATACACGCTCTTTATAAGGAAATTATTCTTACAATTAAATAGTTTTCTTGTTATAGAAAAAATACAAAATGGGGATGTATCATAAAGACAGAAATATAATTTTTGGGAAGTAGATACATGCTTAGATTTTAAAATTAGTTTTAAGCATTTTTAGAAAAACTATCACAAATCAGCCCTTTGGGAAACTTGTTGTTTAAACAGAATTTTTATTAGGATGACACATATTTAAGACCAAGTACCCAGTGTTGGCAAATTAATTCTGCTACTTGGTAATGGCTAGATTTTAGTCTTTAATTACCTTTCAGGAAAAAATGGGAGAAACATTAGAGGGCAGGTGAAAGTTTTAAATGCATGTGTTTGGAACTGAGCTAATGGTCAGTTCCAATGGCTTCTGATGTTCAAATGCAATAAGACTATTGATTAAAGGAAATATATGTATAAAATTTTATAATTTGACAGGGATCAACTCTTGCTTCCTTTCTTCTTCCTTCCCTCTCTCCATCCCTTCTTTCTTCTTTCTTTTCTTCCTTCTTTTGTTCCTTCCTTTTTTCTCTTCTTTTTAAACATTTGTTTGAGTCCAATTGTGCCACAAAGAAAACTCAAGTCAATGAGAACTCTTTTGTGCATAAATACAGGTACATGGCTTATGAAACATTCAAGATTTAAATTTTTAAACCAAAACAGTTGCCTTAATTTCAATAAATGCAGTTTTTGTGTCTATCCATTGACTATCTTAGGGAATGTTGTGGAACATGCATGAATATTTTAGAGCAATGTTGCCTTTCGTTCAGTGAATGCCTGCGGTCAAGTGAAAATTTTGCTAGGATCCTTCAGAATAATACATATTGATCCTTCTGATTATGATTTTAGAGCCACTGTCATTCACAGCTGTTACGGAAATTGCACTCTGTGTGTTTACTGTATGGTAAAATAAAATTTTTAACTTGAATTTATAGGTTTTGAAATAGAATCACAAAAGCTTGAGGTAATGTGATGTGTCAATGACTGGCTCTGAACTTTATTTACCGCAAGTTCTTTTTTCGGAACTTGGCATGTTCAACATGAAGCCAAATATTGTACCTTTGTCAGAACAATGTGTCTACACTAGCCAACTGTTGCAGATCTGTATAATTCAGCCACAAAAACAAACCCTGGGCCACATGTCCGGGGCCTAAAAATAGTCAGAGTGCAGAAGCAATTCAACATCATCTTTATTATAATTATAATGTCTAATTGCTCACGATGAATAAATCATTATGCAGCTGACTCAAGGCAGACACAATGTTAGCATAAAATGCAAAATAATTTCTTGGAATGAAAAAAGAACAGATATCTTATGGATTGGCTCACACATATGGGAGGAAAGAAATGATCTCTGTCTATGGAGTGAAATTGTCACATGAAGATGTGTTCTTTTTTCCTTAATATAATGTCTTTTAGAATGGAAGGAATATGCAATTTTAGCACAACATTGGGGAGGAAGCTAATAATTGTGAGATTAAGTTGCAGTTTGTGAGCAGAATTTCATATATTAAAATAGAGTTGAGAAATGTCTTTCTTCCATAACGCTAGATGTTTTTGACTGATAGCTTAGTCATGCTGGAACAGAAAGTTTTGGAAATAGCTATTGATTTTTAAAAAACAAATATGAAGATGATAAAGAAAAAGAAGAGGAGATACACAAATCTATTTCTGGCCTGGATTTAAACAGCATTTTTCAAGGAAAATGACATCTCTTCTAATTACATAGTGTTAGGACCATTTTTAGTTCAAAATATGGTGGCAGGGGAAAATTTTCCATTTGTTTTGAAAAAAAAAAATAAGTGTTTGTTTTGGGGCTAATGCTGATGGCCCAATATATTTTATATATTTTTAACATGTGTATTTCTATAATTTGAATACCAAACTAAAATGACAATTAGCAAGAAGCTATACATTTTTGAAGTTAAAAAAACCCATATTCAGTTGTTTAGTCATTGCTCTCTCTGATATTTCAGTTATTTTCCCAAGAAAATATTAAGAAAAGTTTGAAATTCCTTAACTATTAAAACCTTTGTCAAACTTTAGTGAGAAGATGGCATTTCATTTCCATTGTGTTGCTGAGAGAATTTTACATGATATAAGGTCTTCAGATAAGCATTCATGAAATACCCAGAAAGGGGTCCATGTGGAGCTCAGGTTCTAAGAGTTCTGTGGTAAAAACCAGAATGGGCCATGCCGTAGGGAAGGATGCAGCATGTGTGCACTGAGTGTGTTAGTCACATGTGGTTCCAAAGGGACTGGTTGAGATTTGGGGCTAGCAGGAGATCTGAGAATGAAAATCTTTGTGTGCTAAGCACTGAGTTTCGAATTGAATCTAACTTAATTGGGCAGGATTTGAAGTGTTTTTAACAGAGTGAAACAGCTGTGTGTATGCACTCCCGGTAGACCTTTTATTGTATGATGGCCTAGCTAAGGAGTAAGCAATGGAAGGTCATCCAGAGCTTGGAATCTACGCAGAGCTGACACAAGCAATGGCCAGTTTGCATGAAGGTGTTGAGGCAAGGCAGGCCTCAGGACAGTCTCATCCTTTATCCTGCATGCTGGGAGTGTGGTCATGCCCTTTGTCACTAACCAGGGAGGTCATTAAAATTACAAGTGCAGATGTGAGGTAGGGGTTTGACTGTTCATGTGGCAGATATGGTTCTCAGACAATTGTCAGTGCTCAGTGTGAGCCCCTAGTCACAGGTACGTGCTCAGTCCTACTGAGGTCACTGAGGAAAAGGATGTGGAGAGAGGAGAGAGGGGAAATATGGAGGCCCAATAATGTGACTACACCTGTCTACAGACAGCAGCACAGCAGCCTGAAAAGACAGGGATCTCACCTCACTCATTTGATAGCAATTGAGTTTTCAACAATGCAAGGCTTTGCTATGTGGTGTGAACTCATTACTTAACTGTAGAAGGTAGATGCCTATCCAGTTATGTATGTATAACAATGAGAAGCTTTGCCTTGATTTCATTGCCAAAGAGAGCAATAGAATAGGCTCCAGGATGTCTTGAAGATCAGAAAGTTTTAATAAATCATTATCTTCAAGGTCAATGAAAGGTGAACCCAAGAATAAAGCAAGAAGGTGGAAACATTTTCTGAGAAACTGCTCATGCTGCTGCTTGTCTGCACAGGTCTGCGAGCACTTCCCCTTGAATTACAGGCTGAGGAAATGAACTACAATAGTGATTTTTTAAAAACACAAATCGAAGTGAGTATGTGTGCGAGTGAGTGTGTAAATGAATGTGTGAGTGTGAATAAGTGTGAATGAGTGAGTGTGTGAATGAATGTGTGTGAAAGATTGAGAATAAGTGACTGTGTGTGTGAACGAGTGACTATGGTTGTGTAAATGAGTGTGGCTGTGTGAATGAATGAGGGTGTGTGTGAATGAGTGTGTGTGAACGAGTGTGTGACTATGTGTGAATGAGTGGCTGTGTGAATGAGTGTGTGGATGAGTGTGTGTGTGTGAATGAGTGTGTGTGAGTGTGTGTGAATGAGTGTGTGACCATGTGTGAACGAGTGGCTGTGTGAATGAGTGTGTGTGTGTGAGTGAGTGTGAGTGAGTCTGTGACTACGTATGAATGAGTTTGGCTGTGTGAATGAGTGTGTGTGTGTGTGTGAACGAGTGACTATGGTTGTGTAAATGAGTGTGGCTGTGTGAATGAATGAGGGTGTGTGTGAATGAGTGTGTGTGACTATGTGTGAAGAGTGGCTGTGTGAATGAGTGTGTGTGAGTGTGTGGATGAGTGTGTGTGTGTGTGAGTGAGTGTGAGTGTGTGACTACGTATGAATGAGTTTGGCTGTGTGAATGAGTGTGTGTGTGTGTGTGAATGGCTGTGTGTGAGTGAGTGTGTGAATGAGTGTGTGACTGACTATGTATGAATGAGTTTGGCTGTGTGAATGAGTGTGTGTGTGTGAAAGAGTGAGTGTGACTGTGCCCACACAGGCTGGCACAGAGCTGGGTGAGTTTTGGAGAAAGCACAGATTAAAGAAGCTAAAAGAAAAGAATTGAAGGAAGCAAGGAGCAAGGGAACTAGGTAGGGACCACCATTGGTGGTGTGGACAGGGAGCGGGTGCACTGGATATACTCAGTCCCACTCATGTTGAGTTAAGTGTTGTCTTAGGACCATATTGTTCAACAGCCTTTCTGTTTCCAAATTTTATGATGCAGTGTGATGTCATTGATTTTGCATTAATCCATCAATGATACATTTTAACCACAAAACACAGGTATTTGAAATATTAGTGTTTCAAAAAGATATCTGACACAGTTTTACTTAATTTTGACTTAAATTAACTGGATTTCTAGATTCCATTTTTAAGAAAGAAAGGAACCTAATAGAATGAGCTTAGTGGCTATGGTATTAAAATAGCAAATATAAATTTAACCTTCTTAATTGCAGCATTGAAACAGCATTTTATCAATATATGAAATAAACACCAAAAATGATGGAAAATCCATTGATTACTCTTGTCATTTTAAAATAACAATAGCATGTTGTAGCTATCAATCTTTCTTTTGAGCTTTCTTTTGAGCTTCTTTACCTGCTAAAATACTCTCAAAGTTATTTCTGTTTGCCTCCTGCTACATTTTTTTCTTTCTTTAAAGAATCAGTCAGTCACATACAGGTGTAAACATGGTTATTAGTGCTGTCTATAATCAAGTTGATGGTTTCAAACAGTTTCACTGAAATCTGGTAGAAGTCTGCCATCTTGTGGCTAGAACAGATGAGAGCTTAAAAACAAGAGTGGTAAAGCAATACTAAGTAAAACGCATTTTGAGTTCATTAACTACTTTTAAATATAGGAAAACATTGATGTTATGCAAAAACTTTCACTTTACTTGTTGAAAAATCTGAAAGCAAAACTGACTTTTTTGACAATCATTTGGTTTGCTTTTCATGAAAAGTCATTTTTTTTCAAGTCTGGCATTACGTGTATATATGTATGTATACACATTGGAAAATGTCTCAGATGGGGTTAAATGCAATGTAACTTGAGTAACTTCTGAAAATAACCGTTATTCACATTTTGGCTACGTACTTCCTGTAAAAAATTTCCATAGTGTGTTTGCTTATGTTTTTATAATTTGAAAGAGTATACACTCCTTTTTACCCTACTTTGAATCTCAGTCTTCCAAACTATTCTATATTTCCTTAATAATTAAGAATATTATCATTATAATTATTTCTGAGCATGAGGACAATTCTTCCTAATTGTTTAACTGTTTTGTTTTGGCTATTAAATGATAAGCAACTGGAATTTAAATTATCTGGGTTAAGCAATGTTAAACAGGATCTTTGCTGCCCCACTTTTCTGAACCCTTCAGTTTGTATAGAAGCCTGAGAGTCAGTGAACATAAACAGCCTGTCTCAGTCTTGCTGGCTTACAATACACTTCTTCTGAGAAAAATGTTCTGCTACCTTTTGTACTTCCAAATAATTTGTTATTAAATGTTTGGGTAGTCACTAAAAACATTTTAAATTAGAATATTTAAATTGCAGTGGAGATGCCTAGAAATAATTTCAAAATTTGAGTGTATGTATTCATTTTCTGAAAATTTTGAAAAATTTTGTTCATATAACTATAAAACCATATCGCCACTTTAATCCAACCCTTAGTCATAGAGGATCACTCAGCACTTTGGAAAAATAGCCTTTTTTGTTGGAGATCAAAAGTCAAAGAAATATTTTCTTCTGAATACTGCTGTCTTTCTAAGACTGGACTTGATGCTTTCTCTTTACAATTTGATGTTAGAAAATACATGCTATTTTGATGGTCTTGTTAAAATATTAAAAGTTTAATATTGAAATTAAATATCTTGCAGAGTTAAGTCTGACTCTTACTCAGTAGGACAAATACATGCTGATATCTAAATTTCCATGGTATTTATTTAATACACAAAAGTTATGCTTCCTGTTTCTGTTTTTAGAATTGAACCATAACAGTTTACATTGGACATGGTTGTAGAAAGGGCATATACTTTCCAAGATATGAAAATAACCAGAAAGTCTTAAGATTGGAGAAAATAGTGGACATTTGTTTCAAATATGCTATCTCATTTAATTCTAGCAAGGGATCTGTGAATGACAACCCTCAATTTATAAGTTAGGAAATTTATTGTCAATTAAGTCACTTAAATTTTATATCATCTATCTCCTCAACACTGCAAGATTTTATTTTATTTTTGGACACTATCTTAGTATAAATAGTTCAAAACCAGCTCACGATTAGTAGTCATGTGAAAGGCAACACTTCTTCCGCCATGTTTAAAAGTTTTTCTGCATTCCGTTTTCTTCACGGCTCTTCATGACAGTGGAGAAGATCATGGTCACCTAAACATAATCTGCAACTGAACCTGTTTGAATACATTTCCTCAAGGTCACACTACTAGGAAGTACAGGCTCATGCTTCTGAATCAGACATTGTAACGTGCAGGCCCTGTGAAAATCCTTCTCCTAAGACAGGTCTCAGTAATGCCTATAGTATCTTGCTGGCACCACACTACACTCGTTCTGTGTGTAGCGCACACCCTTAGCTGAGTATGACCTTCCTATCCCACTCTCCAATTTACAGATATGGTTGCTCAGTAACTGGCAGGGTAGCTAGCTCAAGGGCAAAGAGGTCAAAGAGGTGGCTCTGGGATTTTGAGACCAGGCCGCCAGACACACTGAAGTCCCACAGTCACTGTGCTCAACCCTGTGTAACACTCCTGCTAGGCTGATGTGTGTGAAGCACTGTCCAAGCTTTATTAAAAGTACAGTCTGTTCCTTAGCCAGAAAAGCACACTTTGCATGTTTGTGCAAAGAGAACGGTGAGGGAAGACTCATTTGTTAGTGTTACAATGTCCCCTCTCCACATTAAGCAAATTATTTGGATCAAATTTAGTTCCATACTAAAAAGCAGATTTTTACAATAATATATCAGATCATTAAATTTTACATTGTATCAGATTTATACAGTGCTTAAATTACGAACTCAAGTGTGTAGCATGATACTCTTCAAAATGATTATCACACATTCCCTGCTCTGTTTTTCAAACTGACTATTACAACTTAAAGGAAAATGAGCAGAGGGAAGAAGAAGCTGTTCATTGGGAGGGGGCCTATGTGGGGAGCAAGAGAGGTCCTTTTGTCTGAATGAGCTGTATCTTTGACTTACTTTTGGTTTTCAGGATTGGAGTATTTTCCTTTTGTTTGTCTTGAGAGAATTCCCCTGGAGTGTCAGAATATACCAATGTGCATATGCAAAATATTTTCCCAACCATTTTTAATACCAGAGGAAGTACTCTAAAGAAGCCCACATTCTGAAGTACCTGCCATATATGGTTTTGACAATTAAAAAAGAATTCATTATGACTACAGTGTTTTGAAAATATTGATATTTAGCAGTCTCTACTGATTGATTAATCATCATACATTATTTGTTTTGTATAATACATTTTCTAGAATGTCTGCCTGTAAAGATTTCAGAACTATTACTAAAAACTCTAAATACTAAGATGACATTTTACCAGACATGTGCAGTGATTACAGTGGTAAAAACAAAAGTTGGCTTTGAAGCATTTCTAAAAAAAAAAATCCACAATACAATGTTGCTATAGAGACTGAATGTTTTAAATACACTACTATTCTAATAATGAAATAGTGTTTTTCCTAATATGGAAATCATATCCAACATGTAGCTTTACTGTATTTACTCCTCACATGTTCTTGTAATTATCTAGCTAGATTTCATACCATCGTGGAGTTCCAGTTTTACTTCCCTAGGTAAATATGTATTGTAACCTGAAGATTGCAGTCACTGTACATTGTCACTAGAATCAGTAAAACAGATACATATCATATTACTACATATAAAAGATAAATGAGGGTGAACATAACATACATTTTCTTACATTGCTTAAGATTAATTTTCTCTTTGTTCCGAATTTCCATAACTTCTTTTATTCTTTCATATGCAGAAGTGGTATTCTAGGGTTTGGCTGAGTATGTTTTGTTTTTACATATATATTTCCAAATTATTTCAGTATTTCAATTAAGAGTCTTTGCACAACAAGACTAAATCTACACATATAGAATTTCAGTGTAAAGCATAATTGACACCTGTAGTAGGCATATAAATTTTACTAAGTGCATACACCAACTTTAAAAAAATAAGGCTTTGTGGATAATGTACGGGTGATGATAAAATCACATGTTCTTTGTATATAAGCTGAGCCCCTCTAGAGTGATGCCAACACTGTTAGTAACAGAAGAGGTAATTACCATCATGGCAACCCTTCTGAGAATCCTGTGGTCCATTGGTCACCTTAATTTAAATGGCAAATGCCCATTCTAATCTTTTTGTCTTTGCATTTGCATTTGTGAATGATTTACTACTGAGCTTAAGATGATTTTCCTTGTCTTATTCTTTTTGTTTTTAGCTCCTTGTGAAGGCAATGCATTCTTCTGCCACAGTAACATGTGTATTAATAATACATTGGTCTGCAATGGGCTCCAGAACTGTGTGTATCCTTGGGATGAAAATCACTGTAAAGGTAATGATTAGTCCTTGACATTTGAAAAATCCCCTGCCTGTGGAGTGGGAAGGAAGTTTATATGCATCAGGTTAAAAACAGGGTATATAGACGCATCTTACTATTTGTAAGCATTTTTCTTTGCCTTTATTCTGTATGTCTGAGATTTAATCATTTGTTAATGTGCCATGTACTGTCCTTAACTTTAGAATCGTCCTTGAAGACATCTCATTAAAGCCTGCAGAACCATAGGGAGGAAAGGGAGCTTTTAGTGGAGACCACTACTCTCCATCATACCTGGTGGTCCATAGTGTGCACCTGCACCTCTCGTGTATTCCTTTGTTTCCACTGCCCTTGTGCACACACTCTAGAGATTAAATACATTGAAGGGTACATGTGTCTTCAGGCACTTTAGCCACTTAACTCCACTTCCATTTTGTTACTAAAATGCTTTTCTTCATTTCCAATGAAAACAGTCTCCAGTGCTCCTGCATTCTTCACTAGTCTATGCACAAATGTTTGGTTATGTGGACAGGGTTCCTTGACTGGGTTATGCTGTATTTTATTTAAATTGAAAGTGCCATATGAACTTTATTACTCAGGTCCTGTAGTAAACAGTCTGCAAAGGATGACAAACAGGAAGGTAATTCTTTTCTGCTTATGTCCAATATTATCTATGAAAATGTCTTCTGAGGAGAGGAGCAGAGGGCCACTTCCGGCCATTGCCTCATTTCATAGAGTCAATAGGCAAACCAGACCCATTATCAACCACTTGGTGGTGTTGGCAATGATCCCAAGGAACCACTTGGGAATAGACAGGAAACTAAACACTTTCTGAATTATCCTAATATAGCAGTGCTAATGAATAGTAGTCACCATCAGCTTCATTTGCCCAACATAAATTTGTTGCCATGTATGTAAGGAATATTTAGCATGAGACAGCAATCAAGAAAATGTAAATGCTTGTGAATTATGAAAGTCCTTGTGATTTTCTTCAGAAGGGGAAGACATTCTTTTTGTTTGGTTGCTTGTTTTGACTGCACTAGGGATTGAACTCAGTGTCTCATGCTTGCTAGACAGGTGCTCTGCCACTTGAGCCATGTCCCCAGTATTTTTTGCTTTAGTTATTTTTAAATAGGGTCTGGTGCTTATATTCTCTGGGCAGATCTGAACCATGATGCTCCTATTTATGCTTCCCGTGTAGCTGGGATGACTGGCCCGCTCCCACACACAGCTTTTAGTGGCTGAGATGGAGTCTCATGAATTTTTTTATTCCCTTTATTGTTACGATGGATGAATTCTCCTTTATTCTGCCTCCCCCCGCCCTGCCCAAATTCCTGCAGCAGTTATAACAGTGTCATACTCTGCATTTACATACATGTTTACACATTTGTTTTTTGCACTGTATTCACCCTCCTACATCCTTTCCCTAACACCTCCCCCCTCCCACTAGTGCCAGCCATCCCCTCTGGGCAGGACTTGTTCTGCCCTTGTTCTCTGATTTTATAGAAGAAAAAAAGAGAAGAGATAAAATGAAAAACGTTACATTTTAGTTTGTTTGAGATAAAGGTAGCTACATAGGGAGTCTAAAGAAATTAGAGGAGATAAACCTATTGAGGTTATAATACATACACATGGAAATATTTCATGAACTTTTTTGTGCAGTTTGGTCTGGAACTGTGATCCTTCTGATCTCTGCCTCCAGAGTAGTTAAGATTACAGACCTGAGCCACTTGTGATAGGAAAACAGACTTTTCATGATTTAAGTCACTTCTAATTTATCAAGGTTATTTTTATGGCTTAACATGTAGTAAAGGCTAAATGAATGCCCCAAGCGTCCTTGACCAGAATGTGTATTCGTTGATTCTGGGTGGATTATTTGAGGATGTCTGTTATGTCTAGTAAGGTTATTTAGCAGTATATAAGTCTGATTTTTTTCCTGTACATTTTCTTCCATGTTTCATGCATTATTGAAAGATAGTATTATACCTTCTAAATATTATGGTTGAATTCTTGCTTCTCTCTTCAATTGTGTAAAGCTTTTGCTCCATGCAGTTCTGAGCTTGGTTGTCTGAACAATATATGCTTACAATTGTATCTTCCTGATGGAAAAAATGAACGACCATTTATTAACATTTTGGTTTGAAAGTGTACTTTGCCTGCCATTAGTGTAGTCATGTCAGATTTCTTATGCTTTTCATCACATCCTTTTCATTCCAGCTTATCTGTGGCTTAAAGATAAAGTTTTTTTCTATAGACAGAGTATTATTGGATCTTATATTTTTATCTATTTTGACAAGTTCTGCCTGCTCATTGGTTTGTTTAAACTGTCATTGATATAGGTGGGTTTACTTTCACCATTGTATATTTTTTATATGTCTCATGTTTTGTTTTGTTTTTTTCTCTTTTCTTCCTTTATTGCTCTCTTCTGCTTTCAATGAATATATTCTACTTTGAGATTTTAGTTTTCTAGTGCTTTTTCTAATGTGTTCTTTGCTTAGTTCCTTAGTGGTTACTGTACAGCTAACAATATACATCTTAACTTCTCTACATGTACTTCATATTCATATTAACCATATTGGATAGATATGGAAACATTTTTCCTACCCGGTTCTATTGCTCTTTCCTTTATCCATTATTTTCCCATATGACATCTAAATATGTTAAGAAACTCAACAATATACTGCAATAATTATTGCTTTATATAAGTTTGTGTCTTTTAAAGATGTTGAGAAAAGAAAGGACAGAGAGTATATGTTAGTAAAATTTGCTATGTAACTCTTCTGTTTAGAATATTTCTGGTTCCCTTCCATTGCTTCTGTGGATTGGTTTTACCCAAGGTGTCATTCCTTTACTCCAATAGTTTAGCTCACCAAACTCATTGGTACTATTTCTACCAAATAGACTACATTTTAATATGTCATACGATCTACAGTATAATTATTTACATATCACACTGCATTTAAATAAAACTAAGTGATGAATGCAGACAAAATTTGCAGCTCTATAGTCTTTCATAATTATTTATATAATTGTCTTTACTGGCTATATCAATTTTGCTTAAGCTGTTATCTGTTTAGTTTTTATGTGGATTTGTTACTTTCTCGGGTAACTTATTTTCAACTTGAAGAACTTCTTTCAATATTTCATTAAAGGTAGCTATTTTAGCATTGATTTATCTCTTCATTTTTGTTTATCTGGCTTTGTCTTTATTTCATTTTCAAACGTAGTTTGGCTGGATATTGGGGTTGTGTCTACAGTTTCACTGTTGTGGTGATTTTTGTTTTGCTTTTCTTTTGAGTGCAGTAGTTTGAACATGTTACCATGTTACCTTCTGGCCTCTGTCGATGGCAAAATCAAGTGATGCTCTGCTGAGGGCTCCTTTCTGTGTGATTAGTTGTTTTACCTTTGCTGATCTCTTTATTTTCGCTTTATCTATGTTTCTAATCATTTGTAATGCTATATGTCTGGGTGGGTGTAGTTTTTTCTTTAATTATCTCTTATACTTACTGATCATGAAAAGTTCTCTTACCAAGTCTGGGGAGTTTTCACCCTTTGATATTTGAATATTTTTCCTGTTTCTTCTCTTCATTTCTACTCTCCTTACATTATGTTGGCATGCCTGAATATTTGCTACATTTTTTGAGGCTATGTTAATTTATTTGCATTCCTTCTCCCCCATTCTTCTTTAGATAGTATAATTTTCATTCCTCTGTCTTCTGCTTTGAAGAGGGAGTCCTATGTTCCTTCTGCAATCTGTATGAGCAGATCCAATGATTTGAGGGAGGAGGGAGCCAGTCATGACTCAAATGCCAAAGATCACTATTCTTAAAGAATTCCAGCAAATTTGTTTAAATGAGCAAATCTCCATTTGCTGTACCCCATCAGGACATTTTCCAGAGATCCATTAACTAGAATTTAAATGGTTGACTTCTCATAATTTTCTTTGCCAGATATGGCTACTTAATTTGGTAAACAGTCCATGAAGGCCCTCATCCAACATTCCAAATCATCTGTCTTGAATTCGTATGGCGTCATCTTTTGGTGTCAGAATATTATTGTTACTATAACTTCAGTTATGCTGTCAAACATCATTAGAAAATGAAACAAATATATTCATGCTTCTGGCTTTCTTATAACCAACAGAAGAAAAGAATTTGCCATTTATAAAATTACAAGTTTATTCCCAAATGTCATACTACAGATCTTGTTCAAATTTCTTTATAATATATATGTATCTATGTATATATACATGTAAATATATATATATTTGTTCACACATATATACACACATATATGTGCATCTGTGAGTATATCTACAAATATTTATCTAAAGCAAGGATTCTGGGCAATAGAAGGGCTCTTTTTAAAGCTAGAATATAGGGTCCTTGTGAAAATTGAGAGTTTTTGTTTATTTTAAAATACTTCCTTATATTGTGAAATTTTTAAGCTCAGCCTATTTCATTTTAAAGTTATCAATATACATGTTAACCATGATATTAATGTGTGGTGGGTTGTTTCTCGTTTTGTCTGTCTGTTGTCTTCACTCTCTCCGACCTGCAGAGAAGAGGAAGACCAGCCTGCTGGACCAGCTCACCAACACCAGTGGGACTGTCATTGGCGTGACTTCCTGCATTGTGATCATCCTTATTATCATTTCTGTCATTGTACAGATCAAACAACCTCGTAAAAAATACGTCCAAAGGAAGTCAGACTTTGACCAGACCGTTTTCCAGGAGGTGTTTGAGCCTCCTCACTATGAGTTATGCACCCTCAGAGGGACAGGAGCGACAGCTGACTTTACAGATGTGGCAGGTGACCTTGAAAATTACCATCAACTGAGGAGGTCATCTTCCAAATGCATTCACGACCATCACTGTGGATCCCAGCTGTCCAGCACTAAAGGCAGCCGCAGTAACCTCAGCACAAGAGATGCTCCTATCCTGACCGAGATGCCCGCACAGCCTGTCAAGCCTCTTATCCCACCCGTGAGCAGAAGGAACATTCTTGTCATGAAACACAACTACTCGCAAGATGCTGCAGATAGCTGTGATATCGATGAAATCGAGGAGGTGCCCACCACGAGTCACAGGCTGTCCAGGCACGACAAAGCCGTCCAGCGGTCAGTATCCATAGATTTTTTGATGACAACTATAACCTGAGGACGGAGATACTTCCAGAGTTTTGGGATCTGTTTTGTCTCCACATTTCAGTTCCCCTTGAAGTGATGGTTTACACATGGGGTCTCAACTTTTCTTTTTTTTCGCTGCTACACTTACTCTTCTTCAGTCCCATAGATGAGCATGGGAAGCATGTGTGAACACCCATGCACGCACAGACCAAAGAGCATGTATTTCTACATACATGCATATATTTATTTTTACAAAATTATGACAATTAATTTACTATACAGGTTCATATTGCTAATTCGCTTCCACATGGTCATGATAATTGCTCCCATTAATATTTTTAAGATATAAAATGACACTTGGAAACAGTTGCCTTACTAAGATGGCTAACCCATCTTGTTGAATAATTTTAATGCAAAAATAACATTTTGCAGTATGACATATTTACTTTTAGTATGAATATGAAACTACTTTTCTTCCACATATCATATAATACATCACAAATTGCACGTGATTGTTTGGTGTGTTAAAATAATGAACATTTATTTATATTTAAATATAACAGAATTACCAGAAACAATTTATTTAATTTCCTTTTTGCATATATACAAAGTTAGGTGCATTGTGTGTTATTAGCCCTAAACTGAGTAAAATTTTGAGGACAGAAAATTTAAATTTAGAAAATTCCTTCAAAATTTCAACATCCAGTCTGCTTATTGTTTTGCATGTCTGGTAACATTTAGTTTGTTTTTTCAGTTTACATACTTTCTCTAATCATTACACATTCTCAAAAGCTAAACTATTTTAGCGAATTTAATATGATTTGCATGCTAATCAAAATAAGTATATTTGTGGCTTAATGAATTTTGGGAATGCTTTAAAGTAAAGATTTACATGTACATGCTTATTTTGTGCAAATATTGCTTTGTTGAATGAAATAGCCATAACATTCCAGGTTCTGCCTCATTGGGTCTCTAAGCAAACACGAATCTGAATACAACACCACTAGGGTCTAAAAAGAAAACTCAAGGTAAGCAAATGCCCTTGGCTCCTCCCCACTTTGTTGTGTTATGTTTTGTTGTGTTTTGTTGCAGTTGTCTTGTAGACTTTAGGGAATGTGATATTTATTCATTATTTCTTCAGATGTGTGTTTAATGGCATCACTAGAAATATAAAATGTTTCCAGTATGAATGGAGGGATGATTCTTAGGATATATAACATTAAAATAAATTTTAATATTTTTTACCATCAAGCATTGTTTTAAAACATTATTAATGTTTTGTGCAATACTGAAATTTAAACTCAGGGTATTGAACTTGCTAGGCAGGCACTATAGATCTTGAGGCATGCCTCCCCAGACCTTTATTACTTTAGTTATTCTTTTACCAGGTTCTGGGTTTTTTCCTAGACTGACCTCAGACCAGAGTCATCCTCAATCTCTGCTCCCTGAATAACTCGAGATGTAGACATGGGATATGATGCCTGGTCTAATAAGCATATTGATCAAATAAGCTAAAATTTGCATATTTAAGATAAATATGCTAACATTAATGAGCTCTCTTCAAAACAGTACCAGAAGAAACCCAGATTTTACCAAATTTTAAAAAGAGTAGAATATTCATGTTTAATATAACTGATGTGAATATGTTAGACTATAATTACTGATAATTTGGTAACCTATTCAAAAGTCAAACACTAAGTGTTTAGTGGTATTCTTACAATTTATGCCTTCTTACGTTTGCATGGGTAAGTAGCTTATCTCATCAAAATTAAATGTAGCATGTTATGTCAAATTTTACCAGATAAAATTTGAATGCTTGATAATGTAAAAGGTTTCACACTGCCAGTTGTCTACATGTTCATCTATTTTGTCTCCAGATATCATCACAATGACCTTACTTTCACACTTGATAGTCTCTATTTATATTGTCCTAATTTAGTTCCAATTAAATTTCCTTGACAGCTAATCTCTTCAGAACTCTTCAAGCCTATTGAAATTCCTGAATTGGGTGGATGCATTTCACTGCTCTATATTACCTTGAAAAATTGTTGCATTTGTGTGCATTTTGCATTGGGAGAAAATGTTTTAACTGTGTTTTATTTTCAGAGAAGAACTATTTATACAAACATGGGGAACTGTGAAAAGAAAATTCTGTAGTGAATTGTGAAAAGTGGACATATTTCTAAATTCATTCCACTGCCTTTATCCAAACTTAAGAGTTACAGACATTTGTTACTCCTTCGGCAAGACATCCCCGCTGCACAATGATATGTTCATTTCGTCATTTGGTTGCTGGTCACCAAGTGTTCCTTAGTTTTTAAATACATTCTGAGATTTACTGGAAACTTGAAGAAGAAATTAGTTCCTGATTAAGACTATCCCAACTTTATTTTTATTGTCAGTTTCACTTTTGTTTTTATGTTGTTCGTGTCCTTGTTACATAATTGTACATTGTGTGATTTGTGAAAAACACAGTTTTGGATGAACCTTGTGTTACATGTGCGTTGTTCTCATTATATAGACTGCTTGAGAATAGTGCATTCCTGGGTGATTTTGAACTTGCTACAGTGAAAAGTGAAAGTGTGGACCATGGAAACACCAGCTAGAGGTTTTATGGACTGTACATGACTATTGCTTGATAATGATTAAATGAAGAAAAATTAATGAGTAAAGTTCCTAGATTGCAATAAGAAAACTCTCACTTTGGGTCTTTCTTATATACCCGTATTTCTTTTTTGTTTTATGTCAAAGAAAGATATGAATTTCAGAAATACTTTTTTTTCTTGTTGTTGTTTGAAATCAGGTATTTTACCATTCATAGCCTACAATAGAAATGTTTTTGATTAAACACTTAGCAATATGACTGAATCGACAGTTTGAGAAAATACCCTGCATGTCGGTACTGGATATTTGAGTTGGGAAAATATCCTCTTTGTTAGACACATTGTAAAAAGCATGCATTCTCAAATCCTGTTGTTACTCTTTCATTGCTTTGTGTCATATGCTTGCTACTTGTAACTTTTATATAAATATATATAAAGTGTATAATAATTTCCTAATTTGAGTTAAGAGAAATGCTTTCTTCTATAAGGGTGACAAAAAAAAAAACCTGACTTACATAAGTACACATTTTCTAGCATTTCAGCCACCTTTGAGAGGATGTCCTTTAATATTCAGCTCGACTTTCACAAATATTGGATTGTTAAAATTTTATGAATATGTTTTCCTTTTAGAATAACAAAGTCTTTTTTAAGTGCTTCAAAATCATAGGCTCTTTTATGACCTAACCTACACCTTTATGAGTTTTCTTGGACACAGGCACACAAGTGATGCCTGGAAGTTTAGTGATTATGTGTTTCATGCAAACAGGGTAAAAATCCTACAAAATATATAATTGCTGTTGAAATTGTCCTCACTCTATTAAGTTTGACTTAAAAAGGGGATAGTTTATCAAATATTGAATGTGTATTCTTAGAAAATGAATTTTAAGAACCAGAATTATTATCAATCTGTTTACCAGCACTTCTAAAATGATGGAATTCTGCAGGTTAAAGGAATTCTGACCTTCAAGTTGCAAAGAAATCTGGTCTACTACAATTCAGACCTTGTGTCACAAGCAGGGTTTAGAAGCTAAATGGATAACTGATTGCATATATCTCTGTTAGGAAGTCAGTTTCATATATGTTTAAACAAACAAGTAAACAAATTAATTCTGTAATACGAAAATCAAAGAATTATAATAATTCTGAATAGCTTATAGTGAAAAAAATCAACTTATAAAAATAATTACTTCCATGAATTAATTTGATAAACTGATGAATAGAAAAAAGTATTGAACGTGATAAAACTTATTTTTCATTATTAAGGTACATATTTTTATGTACATTACTTATGATAAAATGTACCTTTTATTTGGATTAAATGATTTATTATCATGCATTTTATGCCTTTTAATTCAATGTTGATGTACCAAAGATTATTGTTTAAATGATTAGCCATGGTCCTGTATTTTATCTCTTTCGGAATCTTCATAGGATCCCTTTCCCTTCAAATGAATAATCCCCAAAGTACGCAATACATGTCAAGCCTTTTTATTTATCATAGAAATGAAGACAGGAAGATAAATGAGATGAATAATTTTTCACTCACTTGTCCTGCAGCTATCCACAGGACATTTGTGTCCAGTTCTTTCCAGACACAAATGCTACTGGTCTGCTGACTTCTGCTCAAAACATATTTGTACCAGAAATCCACTAAGGCATACTTAATTTTATTATTTTTATTTTTATTTAATTTGGGATTTGAGCTCAGAGCCTCGCACTTACTAGGCTGGCACTCTACCACTTCAACTACACCACCAGCACGTTTTTGCTTTAGGTTATTTTCCAGACAGGGTCTGGCATTTTTATCTAGGGTTGGCATCAGACAGGAATCCTCATACCTCTGGTCTCCTGCCACTTAGCTGGGACCATAGATCCATGCCATCTGGCTCAGCTAATCGAATGGAATGGGGTCTCATCAACTTTTTGCCCATGCTAACCTGGAAGTATGATCTTTCTGATTGTTCCCCAGTATCTGGGAGTGTAAACCATGGCACCTAGTTTAATACTTCAATTTTTTAACATCAAGCTAAAATAAGAATGGGAAAACTATTTCAAATGAAGAATAAACCTTCCTGAGGATGAAACCGAAATTATTTGGCAACCTATAGGCTCCAACTCATCAGAAAGGATGATGTTGATAAAGCAAGGCAAAGTCCTGGAGGCATCCCATTGTCCCCAGCAGCAAATGTCTGTGCTAGATCTTGGCATGCAGGGCTCCAATAAAGCAGGGGGGTGTTCTTCGGAGACCCCTGGATGGGTTTTTTTTGAAAAACAGTATTGAAATCTTTCAAGATATTAAAAAATCTTATTTTATGGTTACATCAGAGCTTATCACTTGAATATCAACCTTTGTTCCACCTTCAATAGTGACTGACACCTGTAAGTGAAGGAAGGGATGTTTTAAGATTTTTTAAGTCTAATTATTTTAATCAATAATTATATTTTGTTCATAAATTTAATTCAAATATGCTAATACAAGTTCTTTATTAATTCAGTAAGTTGTTTTCAAATAATGTATCAATTTAACCCACTGTTATTTGATAAAGCCATTTATTATATTTTCAGTGTTTGTGTTCACTTTTCAAAATCTTAGTGGCATATGAGAATTACATGCAATACTTATGAAGCCCTAAATCGACCTGTGTGTCCCCAGTGCAGTGTAGTTGCTCAATTCAGGGTTGATGTGTTGAGTTGGAAATTTGAATTTTTTGTACCTGTTTTTTTATACATGTGCCACTTTTATGCATCACTTTGCAAACTAGACATGATGCTTGATTTTTCATAATTAACTTTGATTTACTTAGATAATTAAAATGTGGCTATAAATGTAATTAGAGATCAATGCCATTAGACCTTTAAAGAAGAACCACTCCCATTGTGGAGACTCTGGCTTTGCTGTTTCACGTTATTTTTTCCTGCTAAAACTATCTCAATGAGATGAAATGACTCCAAAAGCTGCAGGTCTTGGTGTTTAAGAAGTTAGGCCCTTGACATTACATGACTATTCACTCCAGCTACTCCTGTAGTTTTCCTTAGGAAGCCAGGTTTTCCTCACATTTTATAGTTTTTTTTAATCCCTAGCTAGGTTTTCCTTGGCCTCAGAATATCATCGTGAACTGAAAAATATGGCCCTGGTTTCCATGAACTTTATTAAAGTATTGGCAATAAGGCATTAATGTTCTTAGTAGGCAAGTAATAGCATCTTATCTTCCGTGAATTTTACACATTTTGGTGATATAAATGAATAATATCAAGTTCCAATTCTAGAGGGAAGTTTGGTGAAATCTTTGACATTCTCTAAATCTTAAATGAATAGGACTTGAAGTGAGTTTTGGGTTTGTCTAATGCAACAAGGGCTTAGTTTCTGCACTCACCTTCTTCATTTATATCTTCCACAAGATGGTATGAAGAACACAGCCAATAAATCATTAAACAGACAAAAGAATAAAATAAATGGGACTTGAGTTAATCACTAATCTCTTATTCATTTAAGTAAATTTCCCATGTCACTTTTAAAGATTGGGTGGATAAAGTAGAAAAATAAATATATTAAAATAATCAGTGATGTGTTGTTATCAGTAATCCAGTTCAATAAATTCAAGGCACTTTGTTAATTTAGAATTAATTAGATCATTCAAATAAATCAAGCACAGCAATAATAATTACAAATATAGGTGAGTTTTTTGTAGCTTCAGATTCTGTAGTTCCTTGTGTTTTGTTAAAGAGGTAAATTCTCTTTTACCATTCCATTAATGCCTCACAGGTAGGAATAAACTCACATTGCTTCAGACTTTTGTCATTTACTTGAGTGGTTTCCAGAATTTCCTAATGCCTGAACCAGTTTGCTCATATATTTAAGTTATTCCTGTGTCCACAGTAATTGTGCATTCAGCACGTTCCTTGTCTACACTTCTACCATCTCTCCCACCCCTTGAGGCATGCTAGTTTTCAGTGGTTCATTCTTTGAGAAATTGTTTTAGGCCCTCTCTTAATAGCCAGATACTGAAACAAAATTGCAGAGATCAGAAAGCATAATGTGTGCATTATTCAAAATAAAATATTCTTTTTATATCACAGTATAAAATTTGTACTCTTTATTCAATTCCCCATGTGTTAAATATGATATCAATATGGCCACTGATTGTCTCTATAAAAAACTCTACCTTAGTGTTTTGGGGATGAAAACAGACAAGATAGTAGAGAGGGAGATGTAATGATGGACATTGATAAAAGTATGGTACTTAGAGCAGCTGCAGAAGGAAAATTATGACCCTTTTTCCCCACCACCATCACCATGTTTCCCATCTGGAAAAATTGATCATAATTGCCTGGGTCCCTACTCCACCATCTGTGTGATGTGAAGCATATTCAACTGTCAGGAGAATACATCACAAGTCATGTTTACCATCAAGAAGGGGACAACGTCTTAGGGGCATATGGAGTCTACCTTCTGGTCCTTCTTGAAGGAGACCAATGTGAACTTCTAGTACTCCAAAAATAACAAGGGCCAGTGTTGTCTCCAAGGTCACTCATTCGAATTGAGTGCAGTGTAGGAGGAGACAGGGGGAGTCATGATAAATATAGTTGGAATAGTAGGCAGGAGTTCACATCATAATTTCTGAGTACATTGACTGCCAGTCCAAACGAGCTACTTTTTTGTTCAAGGGAGACCACTTTTATGTCTCTTGAGAAAGTGTGACTTTAGAATCTTCTGAAGACAGTATGCTTGCTAAATTGACTGTAATAGAGTAGAGGAAATTAAAGCAATAAAATAAGACATGAAAATGTAAATGATGGGTTATAAGAGAAGCAGTAATATATTATCTCGCTTTCCTATTTATTTTATTTTATGGTAGACTAACAAACATGGAGTGTCACATGACAAGTGTCACTCTGTTGTACATGCAATCTTTTCCTTGGTCATCTTAGCAATTCTGTGAATACTACTAATAATATTTTTTTACTGTTGTTATCCATTGAACAGATGAGAAAAATGACAAGAGTATTTTTAACTTTTCTAAGATTGCAAACTAAGAATGATGAATACAGCTTTGAAACGAAGCTGACTAACCACCCAGGCAACCAGCCTTCTCCAGCAATGTACAATGCTACCCTGTGCAAATTGAACCTAATACATCTCACTGAGGGCAGTTGGTGTTCATCCATGTTAAAGCCAGAGTTTTGTGTTTCCTCATCTGTATAATACGTGTTATTGCACTTTCTTTCCACCTTACAGTGTGTGCAGACCAAATGATCATGAACTGGAAGATATTTTTATACCCAATGATGCATTGTAAAAATAAATCATTTTTCCTAAATTATGTGTAGATTTCATTTTATAATCAACATGCAACAAATGTATCTTCTATAAAGAGTAGCAATGAAAAATAACGTCTCTTGTGCAAAGTGAGAAACACATGACTTCTGGACCTCACTGATTAGGTTTACTTTTCTACATTGTCTTATTTATGTGTTGTTCATCATTAATGAAAAGCATGGGGTGGCAGATCTCCTAGGTAACCCTTAAATGCCCCAGTTATCCAGTATACAGTGAAGAAAGAAACACTTGAAAAGAAATCCTGTTTCTCAATCACAGATAATTTACAAACAGATAGATAACTGTGAAGAAAAATTCAGTCTCACAACCATAATTGTCATAAGAAAATGTGGGATACTACAGTGAAAATAACTTTTCAACAGTTCAAATAATTTTAGTTGCACTTTTTACTATATATGTATTCTTTACAAAGTTGTCTGATGCCTCTGAGTTTCACCTTTATCCGTAAAAGATGGAAAGCTCCAGCTCATGAAAAAAGTGTCATAAGATCAAGAAATGACATGCATAAACCAGCAACATGAGGTCAGTGAGGCCACACGGGGGCTGTGGTGTTTATTTCTGTGTTTTACCAGTTTCTAGTCCAAAGAGGAAAATACATCTCGTACATGTCATGCAAGTATGTAACTCTGACTAGGTATTCCTGACAAAAACGTCCTGTTCTCCCTCTGTGATTCTAATGAGTTGAGACAATGCAGGGAAAGTCCTCACCTTTCAAAGAAATGAAGCAGTTGGCAGCAGTTTCTGAGGGATTATTCAGATGGGGCCAAACAAGAAATATAATGATGACTTAGGTGGGAAGGGACAAGGTCGCCACACAGTATAAATGATAATAATGATACTCAAAGTCACACTAACACAGGTATGCTGCTGATAATATGTAGCTGAGAATGGCTGACTTGTATAATATAAACATTTAAAACAGGCATCAGGACTGAACAATCTGAGTATCCTGAAAGATAGGCACTAAATGTGTTGAATGTAATTGGTAATCAATGTATCAATGAGCAAATGTGTCAAGTGGAGAACTTATATCTAAATACCTAACTTTTCTTGTCACAGAGGCTCTTTCCTGACACCTGGGTTAAGCTTAGTGCTTGATATATGAATTTACACTTTATCTAAATATTTATTTTTCCATACCTAGCCATCTGGTTGGTACTGTGTACATCCGTAATTTTGTTGGATAAAAGAGAATGCTATGGAAAAAAAGAAGATTGAATAAGTTTATTACTCAAACTTTAGCTCAAAGTAAGTAATAGTAAAGTAATGATAAAGAGATGGAAACATTTGTTATCCTGATTTGCCCAATATATATATATATATATATATAATTATTGCATATTAATCATCTTTTGATTTAAGGAGATGGAAATGCTATCTACTATGATTTGATCATTGCATACTCTGTAGGTGTACTGAGTTATACTGCAGTCCATAAATATGTACAATTAAGATAATAACTCATTTAAAAACTTAAAAATGCATTAGCAAGTACTGCTTTCTATACAAAATCATACCAAAATACAAAAGTTGGTAAGCTTTAAAGCACAATTTAGATCAACATTTACATTGAATTCTTTCATCAGTACTGGGGTTTGAACTCAGTACCTCATGCTTGCTGGGCAGACACTCTACCACTTGAGCCACTCTGCTAGCCCTACTTTGAATTTTTGAACTGTGTATCAGCTAGGTATATTTAGAATCCCTGGGGCATTCTAGTTTTTCTGCTCCACTCCCCATATATGCTAACATTATGAATAGAAGAGTCTTCAAAGACAACTTTTCAAATTAGATCATGATTGCTAAGCTGTATACTTTGAGGACATTTTTTCATACAATATATTTGTATAATTATCTGAAAGGATAGTCTTTATGTATTAAAAAAACTAGTAGTTATTGGTGATATTAAAATACTTCTTAAAAAGTTAGTGTACTTGGGAGAAAATGCTTTATCTGTTTATTCTTTTGCTGTACGTAAGCATTTTCTCCCATCTATTTTCTCCTTTCTCACGACTAGGAGAGTAACACATGTATAGTTGGTTTTTTCTATGTTATTTCCGTGTCCCTTTTTGTCAGTTGATCTCTCCAGCTTGTGTAGTGGTTTCTACCTATCAAAAGCTCTCTGTTGACATCTCTAATGTGTTTTCTACTTTACAGAACAGAGGATTATGATGGATTTTAATCAGATGATTTTCTTCCTGACAGCATTTAAAAATTCTCCCATGAGATACTTATGTTTAATTTACTTCAACTTTGCTTAATTGATGCTTCCTCTAGATAGAAGTATTTGACCATATTACTTCTGGAATATTAGTTGTATACCTTGAGATTTCAAATTTTATGTTGCTACAATACAAGTGTTTATAATGAGCAGACAGTTCCTTTCCATGGGTTGATCGTCAATTCTTGTGGGCATTTTTCAGGGTTAAATCTTTTATATTGAAATGACATTGACATGAGGGAGGGTCATCGTCCTAGTTGATATTCCATATCTAGTCCACTTTGATTCCCTCTTAATTCATGTTTGTGGACCACAAGTGAATTCTTGTGTGTCTCTAAATTTACTTCATTCTTCACAAATAAAGTACCTTTCAAGATTATTGTACAATAGCAGCCTACTGATCTCTTCAAAGACAGCTTAGAGACTCTGCCCAGAAATTTCAAAGCATTTTCTGGGAGGGTTAATAACTTAAATTCTAACTAATCAGTCACAGAGCTTGGAAAGTTAAAAATATATAACCTCAATTTTTCACAGGGAATGGCTTTAAATCTAATCTCAAGATGATAAGAATTTTAATCTATTTACAGTCAAACACCATCAATTTTTTTATCTTAAGCAAACAGAGAGACAACCAGATGTGCCCAATAAAATTGAGTGATTTTGACTCAGTCTGGGGTCTGTGATTCCCTACAGTCTGTGATTATACCAGGAGAAAGATTCATTTTTCTAGTTTAATCAGATGAAAGCATAGCTCATGATTAAACTCATTTTATACAAAACTATTCTTGACATTTCTCAAATTTGGATTCTTACAGAGCACCATCACATATGTATTTCTACTTTCTTAGTAAATATAGCAAATTGTGCTAATTCAGAAGGTACAAAAAGAGAAACAATATTGATCTCAAAATAAAGAACTAGAAAAAGCAATGCTACATTGAAGCATTTGCCACCCATTATCAGATGTTTGCATGAGGCACAGTTCCAAGTACGTTACAAGTATTTATCTACTGTCATATAATTGTCATGACAACATTATCAATACTTATAATCAGCTGTATTTCACAAATGAGAATGTGAAGTCCACAGAAGTGAAATGGCCCTCCCAAGATCATGTGCCTAGTACATTGTAAGTCTGTATTTGAAACGTGGAAGTCTGAATAGAGCAGGAGAGGTCTTGACTATGACCGTATTGCTTAATACCAGTTCTCCACTCATCACTTTGAATGGATGAGAAACCAAGTGATAGTCACTGACTGAAATCTGCTTCATGACTACAGAAAGGCCAGAGAAAAGAGGAGAGACAAGAGGCCAAAGAAGGAGCACAGTCATTTATCTTTGAAGACATGCTATTAGGAATTCTGGACAGACCCCTCATCTACAGAATGCTTTTAGCATGATATACCTGGTCTGTCTAGGTTACTTTTAGAAAATGCATTTGTAATTCATAGATTTATAGTACAAGACCTGCTGAAAAGAAATGCCAGAGTCAGATGGTGACTCTGAGTGGAATTAGTAATATTTTATACTGAAATACCTCTTCTTGAGTAAGTGATACTTTACAGGCTTCAGTAAAAGAGTTCCTCTACTAAACTGATGTCAGGGTGGCACTAATGCAGCAATAAAGGACGTAGAGAGTGATGTTTGCAATACTGTACTCCACATGCATCACTCACATGTCATAATCACCCATGTGCTTTGAATCACTGGTCACTTTTTGCCCCATGGTTTGATTTGAGTCTTATCCTTATTTTTTATGAAGGAGTTTCCTACGGTTAACTTTTTTGCAATTCTAAAAGGATCTATATGAAGCTGTATGTTCTTTGTGTTTCTCTTGATTGTTATTTTAGGCATTGTTAATTTGTTCAAAAACATATCACAAAAAACAGCAACTCATTCAATAAATACTTATTGCTTGTACACCATGTGCATAGAACTATTTTAGTCAGAACACAGAAAAGAATTTGCTTTTTTGAGTTATGTAATCCAGTTGAAGGAATGTAATACAGAACAAAGAGCAATAGAATGTCACATAACAGATGTCATTTTGTGATCATGCCTTGATTTGAAAAAAGACAAAATAAGGAATAGGGAGTGTTTAAATATGGGATCAGAAGAGACAGTGATGACACCTCTGATTGTGTGGAGTTTGAACAAAATACTAATGAAAGGACATGGTGAGAAATGTGAGTGTCTAAGGAAAGAGATTTCCCAACAAAGGGAGAAAACCTCACACATCTAAGAAGAGGGAAAGAGGGTAGGAACAAATTGATAGAGTGATTGTGGTAGGAGAAAAAGGGAAAAGTTAATGGAGATTAAATAAGCTTTAAAAGTAGATTTTATTCTGCCTGAAATAAGAAGCCACGGGGGGGCTTTGGCAGAGCAGTGAAGGACATGACTAATTTACCTGGTCTTCTCTGTCTGCCTTGTTGAGAACAGTCTGTAAAGAGGTCACCATGAAGCCAGTGAGAAAAATCGAAAAGCTAAGGCAATGGTCCAGGTGAGCAATGATGTCAGAATGCAGCCAGGAGAACTAAATTCCTCGTGGACATTAAAGGCATTAATGCCGTACATAGGAATTGAGGGCTTACGCAAACCTGGAGGAGCACAGGTAGTGAAATTTTACCACAGGTCTTAGCTTTATGTTCCAAAACAGATCTGGTGCTTGAAAAATGACCAAATTTCAAAATTCTCTGTAAAACTACAAAATTGAGGCCATAAGACATAGTGAGAGGAGGGTCATTCTGAAGAACATGCCTACACATATGTGGCCCTTATATGTTCATGCATCAGGCTCAAGCATCTGTCTTTGTGTATTTTTTGGAGGACACTGTGCACTGTTAGAAATATTTTTAAGATATTGGAGTGTCATGAGAGATAGAAAACACAACTCAGAAGTCAATAGACAAGGTAAAATTTACTTCTGCAGAAGGGTGCACCACATACAAATAGCAAGCCCACTTGGGTTTAATCTCTAGTATAGTGCTGGCTCTTCCTTGGATTGGGCAGATTTTGGGTTCAGAGTTTATGCAGTTGGCTAATAAAAGAGGACATTGGGAGGGAACTTTGAAGACAAATTTAAAAGTTCAGGGAACTTTTCTTTAAAATCATAAAATCTGAAGAAGAAAGCTTTCTAAAATCCTATGATCTAATTTGCATCTACATCCTAACATACTTACCATGGTGTGACAAAGTGCAGGTGTAACATAAGACATTACACATAAATGTAGCAATTCTTGGATGGGCTCACTGGAAAGTAATTTTTGGTTATCAGTTCCAGAATCAGGGCATCTAGCAGAATTTTGTCCTGCTGAGGATAACAACCCTTTGTTTTTAGTAAAAACTTTTATCAGTTAAGCAGAGTCCATGAAGCTAGTGTATGGGAAGCAAGTTAGTGAGACCAACATTTTTAACAGTGGGGATTACTGATTAAATCCTTTGACAGAAAAGACCCAACCTAAGCTGATTTTCACAGCATTCCATCTCTTTCACTAGCCAAATCTTGCATGGTGCTCGTCACTGACAAACTCAATCATTAGTTCATGCGCTGAAAATCCTTTTAATAGGAACTATTTTATGTGTTCCAACATTGCCTTAAATGTAATCTTTCTTATATGTCATTCACCGTTCAATGGCTTAGCAGGACATGAAGACAAAACATGGTCTTACTCTGTCCTCTGGAATTAGAAGTCAACTACAAGGTAATTTAATTATTTTAATTAAATTAATTATTTTGTATCCCTCCTACTAGACAATCAGCACTTTGGTAGAACATCTATCTACTTTCAGTAGAAAGTAGAAATCCTTTTCATTAATGAATCCTCAGAATACAGCACTATTTCTGGAATATATTGGATGCATATTAAATGCTTTTGGTTGAATGAAGTAGTATCCCATAATAAGTGAAATTGTCATGGAGTAAATTAAACTCTAAAGTGCTGACAGTAGCAAGTAGAGAGGTGTGTATAAAAGTGGTCTGCACTGAGAACAGCAACCCACGCTGAATAGAACATGATGGCTTTGTGAAGAAAGTATTGAACAGAGCAGATAGGATGATAAAAACATACAAGTGGGAATTAAATACAGCTGTATATATGGCGCAGCCTAACTTAAGACAGCTGCAAAAATTTTTGAGTATATCAGTTAATAATTTCCATTAGTTTTGTTTAATCAGAAGAATCTTTCATCTATTTGTGGTGGACTTAAAGGGAAAAAAAGGTTAGAGACTTAGATTTTCCTCAAGGTTCAACAAGTATAATTGAATCAATATGCTTATAAGTTTTTCAGATGCTTTTATATTTTCTTGGTGCAATTCTTTGTAAATTGACAGCTCAATCTTCTTGTCAGTTTCTGAAACAATATATCTAAAGGCTTTTCAAGAAAATATTTTGGGAGTTTATTACAAAACAGCAATGCAATGAGGACAAAGCTCTTTATGAAAAAGACTTGCAGCTCCTGCTTTCCACGGAGCAATATCAATACCTGACCTCCCTGGGCAGGTTAGAATACAGAAGAGGCCGGAGACAGGGAGCATCTCTATTCCTGCAGAGGTAAACAACTGTCTCTGTTAGGAGGGATGAGTTTCTCAATAACAGGCTCCAGAGTTTTCTAATTTCTGACAGGCAGTAAGCATTTTTGGAGAACGTGACAAATTAGTACAAAATAAGGCTAATTTAACAGTGATGAAGATTCTCAGACAAACATTGTTTTCTTTAAATTATATCTAATAGGAAGATACTATTTCAGTTTCCATTTTACAGATAAGTTAATTGAGTATTAAATAGGTCAACTGATTTATCCAATTTGCAGTGTCAATAAATTGAGAACCCATACTCTAGGTTTCTTAATGATAAGCTCATTTTCTACCAAAATGTTGACTTCATGTGTTGAACATTTGTGACATGCTAATGCTGAATACATTATCTAATTCATGCCAAATAACCACAGAATAGGAATGGTAAAAGTAGCCTCATTTCCCAAGAGACACAATAATAGCAAAGAATGTATTTGAGTTAGTGTTCTCCAAAGAAACAGTCGATAGGATGGACATACTTGGATGAAGGGAGAGGACTTATTAAGGGAATTGGCTCATGAAATTTTAAAAGTCAGAAAGTCCCATGATAAGCAGTGTGTGAACTGGGGAACTGGGAAAGTTGATAACGTGGCTCAAAGGCTCAACGTAAGCCTTGAAGGCCTGGGGACTTGGGCCTGCCAGTGCAAGGCTCAGAGTCAAGGCTGGAGAGCCCCGTGCTTTGATGTGCTTAGACAACAGAAGACTACCCTAGTGTCCAGTGATAGAGAGGGAATTCACTTTCCTCTACTTTTTAGTTCTTCCCAGGCTCTCTGCCACATGGAGGGTGTCACACTCACATTGGATGAGGGATAGCTTCTTTATATACATGATATAGGTAATATATTATATGTATATATTAATAAGTTCACTTAATTCATTCAGTTGATTGGGAAAAAGGTAGGAAGCATAAGAGAATTATTTTTAATTAATATGACTGCTATTTATTTAGTGTTCATAAATTTGAGCCCACTGAGTTTATAAAATATTATGTTTTTGTAAGTGACTTGGCGCAAAAATATAAAAACATATGCAGACTTTAAAAGTCTTTTTTTTGCAATGCTGGGGATTGAACTCAGGTCCTTCACTTTGAGCCACTCTACCTGCCCAAATTTTTGTGATAGGGTTTTGTGAGATAAAGTCTCCCGAACTGTTTGCCTGGGCTGGCTTCAAACCATGATCCTCCTGATCTCTGCCTTCTGAGTAGCTAGGATTACAGGCATGAGCCACTGGCGCCTGGCTCAAAAGTCTGGTTTTTTTGATCATAGGAAATAAAGATAAGGTTTTCCCAGCAGCATTTTTTAAACAATATATGTGGAAATAAAGAGTTCCTTAGTGCTAGTTGTATAACCTAAACATATATACTGCTGGTACTGTCAGCAGTGCTATTATAAAAAATGCAAAGGAAATATCCTCTGAAAACAAAACCTTCTATTACATACTTGAGAAGTTATGAAGATAAAACTCAGTTCCACCTATCAATATCCAGTGAATAAGAATTAAGAGCCTTCTGTTTTGTGCTACTCTATGTCTTTGATAGATGAAAGAATCTTCATGCATAGTACTGCTGGGATTTTCTTTGTGAGTTGAATTACTATCAACATAAAAATAAATAAATTATTTGGCCTGTGCTGATCTGATAAAACAGTTATGTACTGTGTTACCCATCTGTGAATAAAATAGGTTATAAACAATTTTTATTAGACCTGTGTGAACAATGATTTCTGAATTTAAAATTTATCAAGTGTAATATTTTAGTAACAGGATGTAAAAGAGCTGGGTCTATGGCAAATGTTTACTGAACTTTTCTTGCAGTGTTATAGAGAATGTATCTGGGTATAATTCCTAATTAGAACTTACAGAGGCACCTGCTCCTTGTGTCTCCAATTAGAAATGCTGACTCCGTTCCCATCATCCACATGAGTGATAACAATTGCACAAATACTCAAGGGAAAATCTCTTGGGTATGGGTACCCACACATATGCATACCATGGAAATGTGAAGTTTTAATCTGTAAGCCTAGAGAATTGAACATTTGCTTCAGAGAAAAAAATGTTATTGTTTCCTTAGGAGACATCTGTCTTGGTTACTTATTCTGAAGTTTCTAATATGTCCAGTTTTCCTGTTTATCCTTGTTCACCTGTCATTTGGCTAAAACACTGTTGGTTATTGGTCTTCAGCCAACTCTTGGTCATTCAGATAAACAGGACTGGCATCCCTAATATCATTGTTGGATTACACTTTCTCTGTGTTTCTTAATCCACATTCTGATTAAAATAAACACTACTCCAACATACCCCAAATTGGCGTAGAAACAATTATTTCACTATACTGTAGACTCCCCATAGGAAAGGCATTACTCTATATAATGGTCTAATACAGACCCAGGTACACAACAAACGATCACTATATATTAGATGAGTGAATGTATCATTGAGGTAGATAAAATGTCATTTTTAATGCAAGAAAAATATGTTACATTTTAGGAATTATGGTCTTAGAGGGCTTTCTTTTTTAAATAGTTTTATTACATTTTTGAATGAGCATACATTAAGAACTCAAGGGGACCTCAAGGTGATTATTCCAAACAAGAATACAATGTACTTTGAACAAGTTCACTCTCTCCATTATATTCCCATTTTTTCCTCCCTCCATTTTCAAGTAGTTTTTGGTAAGTTTCATTATGTTTTCTTTGTGATGTGTGTGTGCGTGTGTGTGAAGTATCCTTTACTCTGGCCTGCCCCCATCCTGCAGATCCCACCTCCACAATCCCCCTTTCACATTCATGTCCAAGCATCACCACCATCATCATTTTAGTTCTAGGTTCCACAAATCAGCAAGAACAAATGATATTTGGCCACTGATCTTGGCTTATCTTGCTCACTATGATGAGCCCCAGTACCACAGTCTGGCTGTTGTGAAGGGAATACTCAGGTGTCTTCTTATGTATGCCCAAAAGTAGTACGGCAAGGTCATAAGGTAGACCTACTTTCAGTTTTTAAGGAAGCTCCGTACTGATTTCTGTAGTGTTTGTGCTCATTTATATTCTTACCAAGAGTGCATGAGGGCTCTTTTTTCCTGCATCCTTGCCAGAATTTATCTTACTTTCTCATGATAGCCAATTTGACAAGGGGAGACTGAATCTTAGTGTAGTTTTGATTTGTATTTCATTTGTGGCTATGGATGTTGAATATCTCTTCATATATTTAGTAGCCTTTTGTACATTTTCTCCTGAGAACTTTCTGTTCAATTCATTTGCCATTTATTAATGGGTTGATTTGTTATTTTTCTGATTAGTTTTTGAGCTCTATGAATATTCTGGATATTAATCCTTTGTGTGTTGACTAGTTGGAAGAGATTTTCTCACATTCTGTAGTTGTCTCTTGATTTTGGAAATTGTTGTTTTGATTTACAGAAACATTTTAATTTGATGTAGTCCCATTTGTCTATTCTTGCTCTTATTTCCTTGGCAGTTGGAGCCCTATTCCAAAAATAAGTTCTCAGTATTTTTCAGTTATAGTTTCAAAGTTTCAGGTTTGCATTAATATCTTTGATCCATTTGGTGTTGATTTTTGTACAGCATGAGAAAGAGGGATCTAGTTTCAGTCTTCTGCTTGTAGATAATGAGTTTTCTCAACACCACTTGTTGAAGAGGCTGTCTTTTCTCTAGTGTACATTTCTGGCTTTGTCAATTATCATTGACTATATCTATGTGATTTTATTTCTACATTCTTTATTCTAGTCTACTGGTATTCATGTCTGTTTTGTGCCAATACCATGCTATTTTTATTACTATAGTTCTATAGTATAATTTGAAGCCTAGTATTGTGATACTTCAAGTGTTGCTATTTTTGTTCAGTTTTGCTTTTGCTATTTGGGTTTTTATGCTTCATATAAATTTAAAATTGATTTTTCTATTTCAGTAAAGAATGATATTGGAATTTTGATGGGGATTACATTGAATCTGTGAATGGCTTTTAGTAATATAGCAATTTTCATGATGTTAATTCTTCTTGTCTATGAACATGAGTGGTCTTTCCATCTTCCAGTGTCTTCTTCACTTTCTTTCTTTAAGGTTTTGTAAGTGTATAGGTCTTTTGCTTCTTGAGTTAAGTTTATACTTAGGTATTTTTTTCAGAATATTGTGAGTAGAGTTGTTTTCCTAATTTCTTTCTCAGCCTATTCATTTTTGGTATGTAGAAAAGCTAAGGAATTTTGTAAGTTGATTCCATATCCTGCTACATTTTAAAAGTGTTTATTAGATCTAGGAGGGTTTTGGTGGTATCTTTAGGGTCTTTTAAATATAGAATAATATCAACTGCAAATAGGAATAATTTTTTATCTTCTTTCTCTATTTGAATCCTTTTTATTTCTTTCTCTTGCCATATTTCACTGACTCAGAATTCCATATATTGAATAAGAGCAGAAAGAATGGGCACTCTTGTCTCACTCCTGACTTTAGAGAAAATAGTTTCCATTTTTACCCATTTCCTATGATATTGGCTATATGTTTGCCAAATACAGCCTTTATTATGTTGTGGTACCTAGCATTTTAGGTTTTGTTCATGGAAAAATAGGAAAATGGTGTCAGTCATCAATCCACCATCTTGAAAAAACTAGATAAAATATTTTCAAAAATCATAATTTATGTTTAGTTCTTTTTTCCGTATCCAGGTGCGAGCAAGTATTTTAAATATTCTAGAATGTCATCAGTGACTACTAGCTTCATCCTTACAGTTTCAAGTACCAAGGGAGTTTCTTTTATAAGTCAGTTTGACAACTGTAAGATACAACCCAAGGACTCTATGGCTCATGTACATCTGCATTTATCCTCATTCGCCATGTCTGTCAAGACAGAGAGTCACCTCTATCCTGACTGCCTCCACAATTCTCATCCTGGAATCAGGTCTAAGAGAGGAACCTTACAAAAGATTCTCATCAGAGAAGTCACAGGAGAGTTGGAAGAAATGCAGGTGGTATTTATGCAGTATCTATTGGGTTTTAACTTAGGCCACATTTGCTCACTCTCCTCTGGCTAACCCCGCAGAGAGAGACAGAGAGAAAGAGAGAGAGAGAGAGAGAGAGAGAGAGAGAGAGAGAGCAAATAGCTGGAGACTGTAATGCAATCTGTCTTGCTTCTCTATAAAATATATTCAATAAAGTAGGTATGTTTCAAAATAGTACAATTTTAGAGTTGGTTTCAAGGATCAGAATTTATAATGGAAAATGCACAATTAAAATGATGGAAATTAAAAAGGTCTTTGGTATCTAAGGCACTGAAGTTGAAGTTTGCAGTTAAAATATTTGTGAATTTTATAGCTTTTATGCTTTTCTGCCTTCTCTGAGACTTAATGTCATTACAGGAAAACATAGGATACTGCAAATGTCGGTCTTATACATTATTGTAAAAAATAGATGATAATATGTTTTTAAAAATCAAAAAGAAAAGTTCTAAGAATGGCTGTTGGTTTAGAGTGAAAAACATTGCTTTCCTGTTGATGACATTCTCTCTCGCTGTTTCCCCTTCTCTAAAATAGCTTGTGTTGGAATAAACACTTAATTCATTATTTTGATGAGTAACTTCTGCCTTCTTAAATATGTTATCTCATACAACTCTAAGTAGAAAATAACTTATCACTAACCAACTTTGATGGCTAGTGAAGGTTCTGGGCTTCAGATTGCTTTCTGTATCTTCCCCCAGGCAGTCTACTTTCCCAGATTATAGTATTAGATGTAAATATAAAAAGTGATTTTGTTTCTCCATTTTAACTCCAGAGATCTGCTAAGTCATTCTTATTACTTGAGTGTTTTCCTGGGTCCTTCTTTATAACAAAAACATTGAAAGACTTACATAAGAACGTAGTTACCAACAGTAAGAAACTCAGCTTCTTCATTTTGTTCTCACAGTAAACCTCTGATTGCTCCCACACACATTTTTTCAAAACATGATAGAATAAAGAGGCTGCTCATACTATCTCTCAACCTGAAATGATTTGACAGATTGCTCTTGAAAAGAATCGACGCTGCATAAAATATAAAACTCACAGATTAACAAATATGAGTAATGTTGTGCACATAAATTTTCTTACCTTCACAAAAATTTGATGCTTGATTTTATTGCTTCTTAAGCTCTTACTAATAAAACAGCAGTATGTATTAGTTTAACTTTTGACTGGCAGCAAAAATAAAAAATACTTTGTGTTTATTATAGATAAGGTGTCATAGTAAATGATTATATATGTACATATGCGTGCATAATAAATTTTTGCAATAGAGTAATTAGATTATCATTTTTTGTGGTACTGGGGTTTGAACTCAGGGCTTTGCATCTCAATTTTATACATCAAAAAATATTTACACTTAATCCTTCAATCATGATTTCATATATTAAGTAATTATTTATGAAGTACTGACTGTGCCAGACAACTATATTGGGATCAAGGAATGCAGATATTCACATTAATTGTCCCATAAGAAATATAATAGACAATTACAATAGATTAAATTTTTATAGAAAGATAAATGTATTTATAATTATATTAAATACTATGAGCATTAACTGAGTATAGTGAAAGCAGCAAATTCTCCATAAGAAAATTAAGATGATATATTCATATATACCTGATGTTGATTGACATTTTTATTATTAAAAAAGTTTTTGGCAGTGTTAGGGATTGAACGCAGGACCTCATGCTTGCTAGGCAATTGCTTTATCACTTGCCTCTAAATAAGGGACATCTCTAGTCCTTTATTTTAGGTTGTTTATCTTGTGGAGTCTCACACATCTGTCCAGCTGGCTGACCTCAGACCACAATCCTACTGTCTCCACCTCCTCCAGAGTAGTCAGAATTACAAGTGTATGCCGTGATGTCTGACTCTTTACCTGATTGTTTTTTATACAATATCTCCTTTGAACCTCACCAACTCAACTGTCTTCTTGATCAAGGAATGAAAATTAGAGTCTTACCAAAGAAGTTGCATCAATGTGATCACATCACCAGAAGTAGCAGAACCAAGCTTCCTTGCAATTTTTCTGTCTACAAAGGCTAAGCCACTTTAAATCTAGGATTCAAAGGAAAAATATAAGATTGTTCCAGTGAGCAAGTTTCCTAAGGGTCTTCTAAGGAAGAGAGTGGCTTCTGGTATGTTTAAAAGTGAGCAGGAGTTCCACGTGCTCTGCCTGCCAGGTGAGGTAAGACCAGACAGTACATAGAGGCCAGGGTATCTTATTACCATCTTGATGATTCTGCATAGATGATCTTCTTATCAATTAACATATTCACTCTTTCAATTCAAATTTTTCTGAACACATGCTAAAGCTATAGGGGCAATGGTGAAAAACAAAAAGAAAATGTTCTGACTATGGGACTTTGATAATATTCTAGTCTTTAGTAAAAGATGGTTGAGTATTCACATTCAAAGTTCAGATTCCATTGCTGGGGTGTGCTATGTGTGAATCTAGTGTGAATGTGTCCCCACAAATTCAGTTTGGAACCTAAGACCGAAGTTGATGATACAAAGAGGTACGACTATTTGAAACGTGATATAGTAATAAAAGTCTACTCTTGTCAATGGATTTCCTCTCATATAAAAACAGTTGGAATGAGAGCTTTCAGGCCTGTCTTTGCTCTTTCCTCTCTTTATGTATGTAAGGATGCAGCCAGAAGGCCCTCACCAAGCACTGAGTGAAACTTCTCAGGCTCCTGAACCATGATAAATAGACATCTGTTCTACATGAATTATCCACTCTATGGTATTTTGTTTTAGCAACACACATAGACTAAGACAGGACATACCTAAGATTTAGTTCGAATGTCTTTCAGCTATGACAACAGGACAACAGAGATACATATAGGCAGAAGTAAGTCTCTTGAACTAGAGGAAGTTAAAAGAGACAGAAATTTTTTATTTCATAGGTGGCCTTGGAATCTGAAGATTTGGACAACTCTAGTTGGTTCAGGGCACAGAGTAGAAGAGTTGGTCAGGGAGCAGGACTCTTGGATGAAGACCATTAAGACAAGGTCACTGCTCTTCTTTGGCATCTCACTTGGGGTGCTTAGCTTTGTGATGGAACAGACACAGAAGGAAGTTGGGAAGAGGATGCAGCTTAAGTAATATGGGTTGGGTCTAGGACACATGGTGGAGTAGGCTCTGAGGACTAGAGCTAAATTATAGTAATAGGACTTTTCTTTCTCTCCGGAGCCAAAACCAGAAAGTATGTGTGAAAGAGTTTCCTCTGATCACAAGCATTATATAGATATATATACATATATGCATATATATAAACATCTACTGTAAAAGTGAGGTTCAACCTCAAATTGAAGGGAAATACTGTAATGATGAGCTATTTAATTATAATACAGAGATTCGTAGGGTTGTTCCATAAAAAATAGTATTTTATAAGCAGCAGTTCATGACTCAAAAGACAAGGTAGAGAACCATATGATTTAACAAAAATGAGTTAAAAAGTCCTTATTTTAAAAAATGAAGAGACCAATATCCTTAACCAAACTATTGGTTAAAAAATAAAAGTTATCAGGAAAGTTAACTAAAGATTATTTTAAATTATTTAAAGCCTGGCTTAATGAACAAGAACATGGCTCTCTGTGCTGGCAGTGAGGAGGAATCTTTGCAGTGAGTCTGAACCCAGGTATCCATTGTGTCTAATCCTGATTTTAATGTCTTCAAATGAGCAAAATGTCTTAAGTGCATAAAATGTGGGGAGCTGAAACTGTTGTCTCCACATCTGGCTAGTGTTGTGGATAGACTGAAGAACACAGTTATTACGTTTTAGTTAAAATATACTCCATCCCAAGGATTTAGTAAGATTCATCATTGCCTCTTTGAGATTTAAGGTATGTGACTGGAATGTGTGATATGAAATTTCAGGAAATATTAATGGAAAAAATTGAGACAAATGAATAAAGTCTCTTGTCTATAAGGAAGAAGCTACTATAATTACTCTTTCTAAACACTTTCTAAAGACAGGGCAAATAGGATGTGATAGTCCAAGTCAGACAATACTAAGAAAAATAGAGCTTGTAAATTACAAGTTAACATCAGTGAAATATCCATCCCATGAGGGCTGGTGAAAAGACGCAATAAGCAAGAAAATGAAGGATATAAGATGAAAGCAAGCAAAAGAAATTAGAAAATGAAGATACATAAATAACAGAAATAGATATAAAAGAACAAACAGCATTTAATAGCTAAAAATTTTGAGTATGGGTACATGTGAGTATGTTGGGTGTTGTTTAGGTTACATACTCTCTGAAGATTTAATGGATAAGCTGAAAATAAATATGAAAAATATCTCTAGAATTCAGCCTTGAAAACATAAGAGGAAATATAAAATGAACATCAGTGGTAAGGGAGAGAGGGAAAATGAAGAAAAAGAAGATGTCTGAGGTATGTAGCGTGTGTGTGTGTGTGTGTGTGTGTGTGTGTGTGTGTGTGCATAGCAGAATGAAACCCACCACAGACTATTTGGAAAGGGTGGGAGAGGGGACTAAGGGACTATAATAAAAGGAATAAACTTGTTCAACGTTTTATGTATGCATTCATAGAGTTACCATAACTGAAACACCTTTGCACTATTAATGTATGCTAATAAAAATAATAAAAAAAGACACAAAATGTATATGAGACTCCCATATATACACATATTAAGAAGTAAACTTAGAAAATTATCAAGCATGTGGAAACAGTGAGTACAGAGGATTGCATTGCCGAGTCATTTCTGGGAGTTTCGGAATGATTAGATTGAAGTAAGGTAAAGTTTTGAAAAGAATAAATGAAAATAAATATATATACCCAGATACACTTTCACAAAGGTTCAGATTACCAAAACTACATGGAAAACTTAAAAGGAGCCAGAGAGAAAATATGAATGATTTCCAAAAGATAAGCAAATAGACAATAGCAAATCTTTTCACCCAAAGTCTCTGGAGCCATGTATCCCATAGCAGTCAGTTATGAGCCATGTCTTCACTTAATTTCTATTAAATGGCATGTAGCCCTGTGAGTATTAAGTGAGTCAATAAACATAAGTCCTTGGAATGCTGCCTCGTGCGCTAAGAGTCAAACAAATCTTTGCTCACATCATTGTAGTTTTCTCTATGGTGGTGTTCATTTCATGATTACCACCTACACTTAAAGCCACAGAAAGCAAAATAGACATTCAAGTTGCTGAAGGAGTACAACTATCAGTCTAGAATTCTATACCTATACAAACAATCTTTCACAAAAAGGGGGGAGAGGAGTTGTTAAGATGTTTCCTGTAAAGGACTGGGAAATTTTGCCACTCCTGGCCTTTCTGGGAAGATTTGCTATGCTGTATTGACCTCAATAAGAAGAAAACTCTATTCAGAAGATAGAATTGGAATTCAAGAAGAAACATGAACAATGGCACTGGTAAATGTATGGTAAATATCCATGGTCTGCAGACCACTCATAGGTATGATGAATGACTTCCTTGAAGGACTCATGACTCCCAGGAATCAGAAAGAGCTGTTCTACTCTTGGTGATGGTGTTTTGCAGTGAAAAAATGCAGATTAGCACCAGCATTGGGAAAAGGCACACAGGATGAAATCCAAGGAAACATGGTGCTCACTTCCAATTGTGTTTCTCCCAGAGGTGTCACATGGGCCATGCTTAATTCTTTCAGCAGCCATGTGTGGTAACGTTTTCAAGGAAGTTCATCCAGGCCTGGAGTCCAGGGTTTTACTGGATGTTTGGCATGCAGTGTGTCATATAGCATTAGCTTTTCTGTCTCCAGACCATGTGCCCAATAACTTAGGCAAACAAAGGCAGATAATCTCCGTCAGTCACATGGTTGGTGTAAGCTATCTGGTCAGACAGTAGTAATGGACCCATAGCCTGCAGCAAGCAAAACACTCCTAGCAGGTTATTACAGGGCTCAGAGCTTGTTTTCAAGGAGTCATTCAAGGGCTCCAAGCTTGCTAAGTCAACCTCATACTGTACTCATGGATAGTTCTAAATACATATTATGGGTAAAACAAGTAAATGAACAAAAATCTGGTGCTTAGAAACAAAGTGCCATGCAAATTACATAGAGTTATCAGAGGAGATTAGATTAAGTGTTTAACAGGAAAGAGTGTTTAATAAGAAAGAGTAATGGGGGTGAATAGGATCAAAGTATGTTACATGGAATTGTCATGATGAAACCCTTACTATCTACAGTTTAATATGTGTCAATAAATTGTTTTTAACAATCCTATATTGAGTACATATGTATATGTATATATAAGAATATAAATAGAAACATATCTTTTATTCTCTACAAAAGGTAGACGTTTATAGTAAGACACAGCAGACCTTTATTAATATTAAGATTTTTATCATTGAAAGATATTTAAATTTCTCCGTAAGTGTGGAAAGCTCAGAATTCAAAGTGCACATAAAGGTAACAACAAAAACTTACATATTGATGACTATTGGGTAAGCAGAACTTGTATCCCCAGTGGATTCTCTCGTCAACTTTTATAATTCAGGTTGATTCTTTGAATGAAGCCACTCGCAGTCTATGTGATCAATTCTATTTAAATTAATTATATTTTGATAATACTGTCTAACTTTCTAATATCTTCAACCTTTTTTTTTCCAATTTTGTCTATTGTTTAACAAGAAATAAATTTTGAGTGTTCAAATTTTATATGTCTCTTTACTTTGGTTCTGTAACTTTTTATTTTGTATCTTTGATTAGATATTTAGTTATGTAAATGTGGAATTGTAGTAATTTTCTCGTGCATTGAACTTTTCATCATTATGCAATACAATTGCTTATTTCTACTAATGCGTCTTGCATGGAAATTCCCTTTACCATTTGTTATTATTGGTAATAACTTCTTTTTTTTAATTGAAATAAAATCTACAGAGCTTAGAATGTGCATATTTTAAGTATATAATTTTGTGAGTTTGAAAAAAGTAACTTCTGTACTTTGAATACTATAACATTTCTGTCATTCCAGAAATGTACTGTGCATTCATAATCATGTCAACTATCAATTAAGGTTTTCCTGTTTTGAAATTTCATAGAAATGAAATTACACTACATGTAACTTTTTTTTGAATCTGGCTTCTTTCACTTAATATCAAGTTTCAAAATTTGTCTTTGCTGTTTCATGTATCATGAGTTCATTTTTATTGCTGATCTAACAGTGTTCCATTGTACAAATATATAACAATTTGTCTATTCATTTTCTTGATGAGAGTTATGTACATTTGTTCAGATTTTGACTATTAAGACAAATAAAGCTGCCATAAAACTCATACTAAGTATTTTGTTTCTCTTGAGTAAATGCCTAGTTGTGGAACTCAAAATCTTAAGTTTGTCAGATGCTTAATACTTTATGAAGCTGCCAACCTGTACCCTGGCATTTCTATGCTTACACATGGAATCATTTTCCTTCTGCTTGAAAAAGTAGGCCCATTATTTATGTCACTTTCTCAGTTTTTATTTTCCAGAAATCATTTTATTTTACACTGCTTTCTGATTAATATTCCATGAAAGTGGTCATTTTCTTTCAGCTATATGAATTTATCACTTTTCTTTTGGTTTTTTACCATATAGACTAAAAAAGTTTCTATTAAGTCTTTCTCCTTTGAAAGAAGCATATCTTCTGCTACTTTTACAATTTGTTTTGCATTTGGTTTCCAGTACTTCCAATGGTGCCGTAGATACAGCTTTCTTCATATTTATCTTGCTGTGTCTTCAAAACATGTCTTGATTCTGTGGTTTGATTTCTTTGGTCATTTTTGTGATGACTTTGAACCTTATCTCTTTATCTCATTTTCTCTCCTCAGTATTTACTGCTTCCCCTTTTATCCTCCTTTCTTACTATTCAATCTTGAAGTTTTACCTTACTTATATCCTAACTTAGTATTTGTTTCTTTGTCATGGTCTAATATAGTAAAACCCATTCATTGAGACATTAATCTCAGTTATTAGAATTTTATTTTAGAAAGAATTACTCTGTTAATCAATTTATATTACCAAACATCACATGTATTACCAAACTTCACATGTATTATTGTCATTTCTTTTGCATAGTTCTTTATTTCTACCCTTTTGCTATGCCCTTCTTTCATTTCCCAACATACACACATAAAAGAAAAATCCTAGACTCCAAGAATCACTGTTAACTTCCTGAGAGTTATCACATCTGTTGGTACAAATATTTTATATGTATAAGATTTGCATATAAATGCATTTTTATAGTGCATGTTCAGTTCCTTATCAGGAATATTTAATTGCATTTATAAATAACTGTGATAATCTAATTGTCAAAACTGAACAGATAAACTGCGCTTGAATGCTATTAATTATCCACCCTGATGGCCACACTGAGGCTCATATCCAGAAGTGTGCCAACATTCTTACGCTGTTGCCGAGGTCTCATTATCTCCACAGTCTTCCTTGGGAAAGCCTAGAAGTGAAAGAAAGCTATCGTCTGCCTTCTAATATAAGGAAACCATATCAAATGGTCTCCATAGTAAGAAATGGGCATTTTAAAATAGTACAGTCCAGCTTTTACCATTCAGAGGAACATACTGAGAGTTATCTGTGAGCCATTGACTCCAGACTACTGGCGGTATGCATGAGAAATTGATGTCAAACTCCTTCTTGAAGGTCTTTCCACAGATCATAGAATATAATTTCATTCTTCTAATTGTCAGATGGGTGTTGCTTGAGCAAGTCTTCACACAAAGTCTACAAAGTTAAGTATGTCAGAAAAAAAATACAGATCCCAATGCATCTATAAATCAGATTTCAGTTCCAAGACTGTATTTTATCCACTACTAACAAAATCTCCTTATTAAAGAAGCAAAACAGTTCTCTGGAGGCACAACGTTATGGAGTTAATGATTTTTTAAACACAGTGGAGGTGGAGAACTTGGAAAGAGCAGAGGAAATGTGTGTGCAGCCATGCTGATGACTCATTATGGAATCTGTTGGCACAGGGCCTCAGGTGCTGCTATTGTCACAGCAGATGCCTTGTGGAGTTCTTTCATGAAACCAGATGGGCTCTAATTAATGCAGTAGTGGGTGTACACAACCTACTTCTTCTTATTCCTAACCAAAAGCCTGAGGTCCATTTGAAATTCATTGAATGAGTCTATTCCAAAAAATTACCATTTACTTTAACTCTATGACATAACTATGGTACAATTTAAAGGGTTGTTAATATTTAGGAGAGGATGATAGGCTCAGTTCTTGACGCTGTTGGACTTACAAAATTAAAGAATTCTGCTTTTCTTTGCTTTTCTAGAGGAATGACATTTCAAATACAAATACACCAGCTTTTAGAGTAACACCAGAGTTCTCCCTTTTTCTTTATAAACCGAATACTAGTTTTATTCAGAATATTAGTGTGTCTGTTAATGTTTACCTGCCCAGGTAGATGTGGCCACATGAAGCAGTTCTAGTGAATGGTAAATAACTAAAAGAGCAGGATGGGGATTCTAGGAATACCATCATTTTAAAGAAAGGGACTCAGCTGGTCTCTAACATTTACATTTTCTTCCTGCTTAGATTCTAGACATAATGTCCAAAGTATTTGGATTTTATTATAAACAAATTCCACATGATGAGGCAGAACAGAAAAAATGGAGACATTTGCATGGTGCACACGGTTCTGTGCTGTCCATGGTGATGAAGAACTCAGATCCGTTTGACTAAACAGCTCCTCATTGATCCCCAAGCTCTATGGGTGCCTAAGATCCTGACTGGAATGTTGTTTGACTGTTTTGTCAAAATAAAGTCATATTTTATTGATCTCCTTTGCTTATGTGTGATAACAAGTTTGCCCATTGGCACAGAAATAATTCTAGGTAAAAACTTCCAGCCTCTCACTTCCCCTCCGGACACACAAGCCATTGCAGAGAGCATTTGTTAGTAAAGTAGATGACTGAACTACGAGAAATCTGGGAAGGGTTTGAGCTCCACCGTGCTCAGAATCACAAAGTGAAAGCTTTTAGTTTTGTTTGTCTAGGTAGGCCCCCCAAATCCAGATTTTCTCTATAATTTTCCACAAAATGACAGGGTTCCATCACTTCTGCCTCTTCTCTCTGTCCCTTGACTCTTCTGTGTTCTTATGAAACTTCTCTTTGAAAGCTGGAAAACGAATCCTTCTGATTTCATGAGAAACAGTTTCTCGTTTTCTAAAACCATTATAACAATAAGGTGTCTGACTTTCTGCCTCTGCTGTGTGTTGAGATTTCATTTGCTTATTTGTTTATGTTGAAATCTTGCTTTCTTGCTAAGAGGAAGTTGGTAACTTATGCCTTACTAAGGCATAAGGTAGTTTTTATTTTGTTATGAGTAAAGGAACAATTTACGTATGCATATGAATATGAACTGGTACCTATGAAGCACCTATGTGAGCCTCTATAATTCAGTTTCTACTTTCAAGAGCTAGTAAATTTTTCAGAAATTGTTCCTACATACTAGAGGTATCTCAGAAGGTTTTGAAGACTCAGTGAAGTGTTTGTTGCATGGAGGGAAAATCAGACAGCACTAGAAGACCAGTCACTGTTGGTATCTCTGTATCTCTCTCGTTTTTGCATCTGGGACATTATATAACTTCAAAGACTAATGAAGCTATACATATAGGGTGCTGAGACATCAAAGGACTGCTATAGAATTGCAGTTGTTGAGAAAAAAAGGATAAATCTTAATTTGTAGATTTGTAGACTATTTCTTAATGAAAGTTAATTCTTAATCTTGACTTGATAGTTTTTCTTAATTGTTCACTATATACCCCATTGAGTATTGATTCAGGAAATGAATTTATTATTGTTATAACAGGTAGTAGTAATCACATCATTAAATAATGTTACTACAAGATGATGACTGCCAGACCATCACAAAAATGTCAAGATTACTCTTAAACTAACACCACAAGTAGTTTTCTTACATGGTAAACTCATCCCACTACACATTTCCACCAGAACTACACTGTGGCTACATGATAACATAGTAAACTACACCTTTCCTCTGCAAGAAAAGTGAACTATAGGTGGTTGAAGTGAGAGAACACAACTGAAGAAAGGTCTTTCATGGATGGAGCTTGGAATTCAGCTGACAAACATTAACCTGAATCAGTCCTCACCAGCCACCAGCCCACAGAGATGCAAGTAGAATAAATGCACAAAGCTTCCTCTTTGAATTTCAGACTTTATACTGCCATTCCTGGTCCTTCTGAAAATGCTTTTGCACTTCAGAATTGGTATTAAACTCTGTTCATAATCTTGAATGGAAAAATAAATTTTCTTCAGTTTGTTTATTTCCAGAAATAATAGACATACAAATAAGTAAATACACAGAGGGAACCTACAGTTACATGGTTCCAAGGAGCCACCATTGAGGAAAACCTGCACCTGCTGAGGATGCAGAGTTCCATACTGTACTGCAGATGCTGGATCCCTGTTTCCCATAAGGCCACTCACCTTCCACGAAAGACATGAGGACTTTCAACAAGTCCAAAATTTTCACTTTTTAAATTAATCACACTAACTTTTACTTTGTTTGGGGACACCAGTTGTATTTGGGGAGGCATATTTTCACAAAATTAAGGGCAGGAAAACACTGGGCATATCATACAACGATTTAAACATATCTGACAATAACATATGACAGTCTGAGAGCTTCTCCTCACCAACTGAGCTGCGTGATGCATGTGTGAGATGTTTTTGTTTTTTGTTTTGAAATTTCTTTTGTTTTGTTTTGTTGACTATGCTTAGTCAAAATCCCATGTAACAAATCCACAAACAAGGCAGGCTTACTGTAGATATATGCTTTTCATGGTGTTAAGCTTTGCAGTAAGAAAAGTCTAATTTCATCTTGAAAATTCTTGTACATTCCTTTGATTAGGTAAGTTATTATTTTTCTTTTCCATTCAGCTATTTCTATATGAAATATAAAATTGATCTGTGTTTGAGAGGTATATATTGTTTTGGAAAATAATACTGGATTTAAAATATCTTTAATATAAACAACACAAGTCTACATTCATGTCAATATTCTTCTTCCATGCAAATAACATAAGCTGAAGTGGAATGTGGAAAAATAGCTTAAAATATTAAAACCAGCTATTGTTTCATAACTAATTTCTCCAAAGTTGAATTTCCTTATGGTGAAATAATATGTTGAGACAAAACTTCAATACTGTGCATATTTTGTCAACATTATGTAGAAGAAAGAATTCTTGTGATAGAAGTTTTATTAAAACAGTTTTATAACAAATAAAACTTACATTCTATGATATTATAAATATAAAAATATAGTGAAATATTTTATTGATCTCTTTAAATAATGAAGTGTAAGGCTTTGAAGAATTACCTTAAAAATAGTCATAGAAGAGAGAAGGTTGAAAGAGGGCCTAGTACATTTTAGGACTTAAATGTACAAGACAGTCATTTTAGAGTGTTTTCCTAGTAGATATTGTTTGTCAGATGCTTGCCATATGTTAGGAATTGTATTCAACTCTTTACAGGAATTACTCTGTTTATCACCCACAGCAATCCTGTGAGCTACTTGTTATCATCTTGCATTTTAAAGATAAGGCTCGGAGGCTTAACATTGCCAAAGATTACTGGGCTATAACTAGACTTACACATGTTCAACTCTATGGCTCATTTATCTAGCAACATTGAGGTGCTACAATATCCTGCCCAAGTTTATTTCCTTTGTTCAAATTCAAGACATTTATCTCTGTGCTTCTATCTCATTCTTTTCTTTATGCTTTTTAAAACTAACTTCTGAAATTTATATGATAAGAGCATGGCATTTTAAAGTACTTTGGCTTGATCCAAATTGTATAATCCTAACAGAGACACTTAACTGCCATGTGTTGTTGAGTGACATGCCTGGTAGGATGGCACTGGGGAACCCTTGGTGTGGTGAGACTGACCTTTCTGCCTGGAACTCGCACACTTCCATCGGATTGCAGAGCAAATCCCAGGAGAGCAGGTCTCTGGTTCCTACTCTTTTCTGACTTATAAGCTCCCAAAGGACTTTGTGCATAATGAGACCTGTGAGTTTTGCATTTATTCCAGTTGAGGTCTTGGGGTTTTCCAGTCTAATGATTTGTCACAAGTCAGTAAATCTAAAATTTAAGTTAAGCTTGAAAGCAACTTCCTCAGTAGTCTCCACTTTTTTAGCAACTAAAATTCTCCATCTAGAAAATGGAAATTACAATATTTAGATGTACCAGAGTGGATGTTGTGAATGATTTGCTATAAAGCTTTAGGTCAATAGGGTTAGGTTCATTGTCTCAAGCCCTGAAGAGATCAAAGGATTGTGGTTCGAGGCCAACCTGGGCAAAAAGTTAGCAAGACCCTACCTCAAAGAACAAGCAGGATGTGGTGATACAGGCCTGTAATCCCAGCTACGTATGAGGCATAGGTATGAGAGTCATGGTCCAAGCTGGTCCCTGAGCTAAAGTTCACAACACTATCTGAAAAATAACTAAAAGCAGAAAGGGCTGGAGATGTGACTTTAGTGGTACAGCACTTAGCTAGTGAGAATGAGACTCTAAATTCAAATCTCGGTACAACCAAAAAATTTAAAAAATATATTTAGGCCATTAAAATCATAAGTAACTGCTAAGGATCCCTTCAACCACTGCTCGTCACTGCCGCAGTGATGGAGGCAGTGAGCTATGGGTATCCTCATCCTAAGTACACGATCGTTAAAGGATTAGAGCATTTGTACTAACATGTACGTGTTAGTTAAAATCAAGAAAAGTGGACCCATCACAAACATTTTAAAGGACGATTCAATAGACATGTCCCCTGCTTCCTAACACTTCACATCCTATCAGAAGGGGCTTCTTGCTGTTATTCAGCTGCAGACCACTTTTATTCCTCTTGGTCGGCTCCTCCCAGAGATACCCAGACAACTGGCTCACTCACTGCAGGTCTGTGCCCCACAGTCATCCTAACAGAGAAGAGTTTGCAACTTGCTCCTTGTGCAAGAGCAGCCCTCAGTCCTATTCTAGAACCCTACCAACATGATTTAACCCGTGCCTTTGGTTTTCTTTTTCTTAGTCATTGTGATCTTCTGTCCCATTATATTTGGATGCTTATACCTATGGTCATTCTCAATAATGGCCAGTCCTGTGAGAGCACCAAGTGTTTTTCTCATACTGCAGTCTTAGTACTGAAAGGATGCTGGCTGCACTGCAAGACTTCACTAAACACATGTTGACCAAGTGTGTAGATAGATGGCATAGATGGAAATAATCCCTGTATTACATATCTTTCTGATATCTAGTAGTCACTGATATGCTGTACTTACAATATCAAGAAAAGTCTTGTCTTCCAGAAAGTCTTAAAAAATGCAATTCAAGAAATCTAATTTGAATTTACCATATGAGCACCTACAGAGAGGGCAGTAAGTATATGCACCTTTAATCTAGTATGAATTTTATCATGGATACATCTGAGCTTATTTTAAATTCTCTTTGAGAGATATGCTCTCATGCAGATTTGAGCTTCAGATTGACATGGGTTTATATCTAAATGGGCCATTTACCAACTAATTGCTGCTTGAACCAAAATTCATGGTAGAGTAATATGTACTTAATTTTTTTCTAATGGTGATTTTTAAAATAAGTTTATATTCACACGTGTAGCAAAATGAATGTTGAATATTGGTTTCCAATATCTTATTGGTTTTCCTTTTTTGAAAGGAAAGATATAATTTTTACTTATCTTGGAAACCAGTCAAACACTTAAAATTCTAAATTTTCAGAGTCATGGCTCAAGCAGTACAGTGCCTGTCTAGCAATCACAAAGCCTCAACCCCAGTACTGCCAGAAATAAATTCTAAGTATTCTTCTTCCAGAATCTACCAAAAATATCCTTAAATCACTTTGCAGATCCATTTGCTGTTGACCTAGCTCTAAAATTCTCTTTCTTCTAGCCACTTACTTCCTCACACCTGGTTCTTTTGATGACTTTTCAGTAATGACTTCCTTTTTGCACTTGAATTTTCTTTCCTCCAACAATCCCATCAATATTCATGTTTCTCATGACTCCTGTCTCCTCATAGCTTTTATGCCACAAATATTCTACAAGGGATTGCATTCATTGTTTTGTTTTTACTGTGCCCTAATGATTCCCAGGCCCACCCCTATCACCTGAGCTCTAGGATTCCAGGTTTAAATAGTGTTCTACCCACTCTAATTCCAGGCCTCTAATAAGGTTAAAAGTACATGGATATTCCCTTCTAAAGCAAAATTGTTTCTCTTATTGCATTTGTTTAATGACCACATGGGAGAAGGTTGGGAAAGGGAGAGGGCAAAGTTGAGAGGGTAAAGTTGACTTCCAGGTTCCTATCTAATGTGGCAGCAATAACTGAGAATGCAGATGGTAGAAGAAGAGCCCACTTTCAAACATTGCTCACACGTATGGAAAACTACAGAGAATCTTGGAAGATACTGATTTGGTCAAGGAATCAAAAAGCATCAGCAGAGACAGGAGAATTCAAGCTTGTTACGATGCAAGGAGAAGAACACAACATTGTCATTTGTGCTATTTATTTCAAACAGGCAAAACCTGAATCACATAATAACATTATATCAATCAAAATAAAGGACATTCTAGGAAATGATGTGAAATTTTCAAAAGGGTCAAGGTCAAAAGAGTGAGGGAAGACTGAGAAGCAGATATGACAATTGATTTAAGACATGCTTCAGGATCATTTGGTCATAAAGAATGCTATTGCAACTGGGAAATTTTGAATGGTGTTTGAGGAGTAGATGATATTTTCATTGCCTTTATTATTTCTTGCCTTTGCAAGACATAATCACCTTGCGATTACATCATTGAAGGCCCTTGTCTATTGGGAATATATACTATCATATTTAGGATTTTTGGCAGCAAGATGATAATTTGATTCTAAATGAAGGGGAAAAATGGCTTTCTTTTTGTATTGCACTTTTGTATTTTCAGTTAGAGATTGTGTCAACATAAAATAAATTTTAGAAGAGGCTATAGTTTTTCTAAGCATTTAATAAAGCCATTGGAAGATAAAATTTTTATAGCAATACAATGAGGTTTGTCTTTAAAAGCTCATTATGAAAGGCTGAGGATATAGGTTAGTGCTATGATGCTTACTTAGCATGTACTAAGCCCAACATTTGATCTCCAGCATTGTATGGAGGGGGAAGAGGAGGAGGGGGAAGAGGAGGAAGACAAGAAAAAGGAGGTGGAAAAGGGGGGATGAAAAGGAGAGGGAGGTGAAAGAAGGAGCAGGAGGAGAAGGAGAAGAAAAAAGGAGGATAAGAATAAGAAGAAAGAAGATGAAAAGGAGGAGGAGGAGGAGGAAGAAGAGAAGGAGAAAGAAGAGAAGGAGGAGAAGAAGAAGGAGAAGGAGAAGAAGAATAATAAGAAGAACAATAGGAAGAGGAGGAGGAGGAGGAACTACATCAAGAATCAGAATAAGAAGAGTTCACTCTGACTGTACCATGAAGCATATATTTGTGAGTGGAGGGGGGTAGTAGGAGAAAGGTGGGATCATGACACCCCTGGTTCCTACTGTTCCCTTGGGAAAAATTAAAGTCAGATTTGCCTCTGGGAAGGCAAATGATAAAGTGGCAGAACATCCTCCAGGTTGGCACTACCAACACCAAAATCTTGAAGTTTATACAGTTTACAGAGTGTCTAGGAAGCACAAAGAAGACTTAGAAAGCAATGAAAGCTGTCCAAAAACCAGATTATGAATGTCTTTGATGATGTCCAGATACATTCTGGAAACAGAATGGACAGAAGAAAATGAAAGATTTGATATGGAGAGTAGGGAAAAGAGAGAAATTAAGAATTTCTCATGAAGCTTTAACTGAATTTGAGCTATTACTTTCAGCATTTACTTTTATGGAGAAGGTGAAGAACAACTTGGGATAAAAGTACAGAATTCTCCTTTCTTTATGTGTGAAAAAAATGATGCAATACATCACATAAAAAAAAATCTTTCTAAAAAATAAAGCAAAATACTCAGAATTTGGCCACCATCCAAGACAAACTATATTTACTCTCAAAATGTGCAGACAGGATCAAGTAAATAATTTGGCCTTTGACCCTTTGCCTCATTTTTTGGTGAGAATAAGCTGACTGCTGAAACTGATAACCAAAATTTAGTGACTTAATACCACAATCCGTGCAATCTGTGGAAAGGGGATCCAAACAACACAGGCATTGGTGATCCAGTTTCCTTCTGACCTAAGCTCTGTCCATCTTCTTCTAGCACCATAGATCTTCCTACGTTCTCTGCAGTTAGGGGGTAGAACCCATTGGAAAGCATCCATCAATCACATGGTCCCACCACTATAAGGGCCGGTGTATGTCTGGAAAGGTACCATAGGGCAGAGACTATGAGTGTTGGTGAGCAATTAGCTAGTCTCTGCCACATCCACATCACCTCTCCAGCTGGCTCTTGGAACTCCAGAGAGCCAGAGTCAGTATGAGAACCCAGGAAGGAAGAAGGAACAAACATAAGGACAATAAAGAAATTTTCCTCTTTTTTTCTATTTATTAGATTGAACTGAAAGCAGAAATGAGAGGGCAAGTGTTCTACTCAGTAACAATTGAAATTGTCTGTTATGGTTGCACTCAAGTTTTTAATAGCTAAAAACAAGCAAGATAATTACCAAGTGGCAGTTAACTGGAAAAAGTCTGGTGTCTCTCTTCCTGGGAAGAGAGAATAAACAGTTTGAAAACAGCAGGTAAAGAGCATAATTTTTGCAAATTGATGGTGCACTCCTATAATCCCAACACTCAGATGTGATGGGTGAGGCAGGAGGAATTCTAGTTCAAGGTCTTCCTAGACTAAATAGTGAGAAGATCCTATCTCAAAAATCAAAACTAAACAAAAGAGAACAAAGTTTTTCTCCTTTGAAGGCACTAATTCCAATTAAATTAAATATCCCATTAAATCACACTTTCATACACTTTCATACAATGTTGCTATTAAAAATGATGATTCATATTTATGTTTTATTCACATGGGAAGATGTAAGAGATGCATTAAACTGGAAAATAAAAGTGGCATAAGGTCATAATTTTGTAAAATAATTGTACATTATTTACATTATATGTGTAGGTATATTGATTTACGTGTGTGTCTGGCGGTACTGGACATTGAACTTAAATTCTCATACTTGCTAAATAAGTGCTTTACCATTTGACCCAAGCCCCCAGTCTCTGTGTGTTTAATTGCTAGAAAAAAAGGAAGAAATTTATCCACCAAAAGGTTAGGACCATTGTCATTGGATGATGACAATTAAAGTGATCAAAAGTTTTCATTTTTATAAAATGTGCCATTTCATTTGCAAAAAATTTTCACTTATCTATCATGACTTCAGGAAGAAAATGTGAAGTAATCACTATAGATATATAAATTATCTACCTATAATATTTACTGTTTTAATCTTCTATGTATTATCTATATTTTTGAAATGTGTAGTCTTAATGAATAAAAGTTAAAAGTAATAAAAATATTTTCCTTCAGATCAATTATTTTTTCCACGAATCTTTTATCTCTCAACCCATCTCATTATTTCCCTTTCATTTTTCATGTCTTCTATTGCCATAGTGGGTAAGAAATGAGATTTGCAAAAACTTAGTTATTAGAAAATGTTTCTGTGTTGGAGAAATAATGCAATTTTATGTTGAAATTGACAATGTGCTCGTAGACACCGTTCCTAGCATGTAGGTGGCAGTAACATTCTTGCCTTGTGTGGGTCAGAAACCACCGACAGCAGGGTCTTGGCAAGCTGAGAGAAGGCCAGCTCACCATTTGTAGCCAGCTCAGTTCTATTAATTTTCAAGAAACACACTTTCTTTTGCAAACACACACTTCTAAAGGGGTGTGTGTTCCTCAGCCTATTCTCTCGCAGATATTATAAGGGCGGCTATCCGTTCACTGGTTTGTTCTTAATGCACTTCTCTATTTTTCCAGTGGCATGCTTGCTTCTGTTTGGTCCTTTCCATACTCTGGGTATTTATGAGATCCTGTTGAATGATGCTTATGAAGGCTGCGTTAGCACTGTCTACTGCAACTTATGAAATAAATGCAGTGTGTTACTATCTTGACAGCTGGGTGCCAATTGAACTCGACATCAATGAAACACGAATTCACAGCCAATACTAGTGTATTTGCATGTGGGATAGATGTTCTACACTGTCTTGCCCTTTATATTGTCACTGGAGTGATACTGTATACTTAAGACATTAGGATATATATCTATGTTTATTTATCTGTATATCAATCTATCTACCTACCTATCTAACCACTTATTTAACATCTTAAGAAGTAATAAAAGCTGGAGACATAGGCTTTTTTAGTCCCATGAATACCTAGTCATTATTATTTTAAATTTTTTACCATACATAAATACTACATGAATACATAGGAGGATTACTGGATAACCAAAAGCAAAACTATGACTTCCTGTTTCAAAAGAAAGCCTGTGTCAAACTTTTGGGAACATACAATTTTCCCTGAAAGATCAATTTATGATGACTGATCTAGTTTCTAAGAAATTGAGTTCCTCTGTGACAGCTCTAAAAACCAAACTTTTCCCTCTTAAAAAATTTAAACAACAATCTGTACCTTATTTGTGCCATGCTATGTACATCAAACATGCAATATGCATCAAATGATATTTTAAAGGAACTCGGGGAAATCAGTGTTTGCAAGAATCAAATGATGAGTCTTCTTTTAATGTGGCAGACTTCTAAGTTATGTCCTATATAAATTTAGATTTTGTTAAATACTGAGTTTCTTATCAGAAAAAATCAAAATAGATTATGAGATTATTCTAGAGAGTTTGACTTTCCCAGCCTCCAGAATCGATTGAATATTTCCTCTGTAAATACTCTCTCTACATCAGGTCACACTATGGGTTCTGGGGATTAGAATGTCAACACATAAGTTTTGGAGGGCACATTTCAGCCTAAAACCCCCATGTTGCAATGATTAAGCTACCCAAGCCATATATTCATATTGTGATTTTTTTTACATTGAGTACTGGAAACAGTATAATTCCATAAATTGAAATTTTTGACACATATAATCTGCCTGCCTAGAAATTTCTTTCCCCTGATTTCTGTTTCATCATTCAGATCTCTGCTCACATTTCCTCCAGAGAGAAAATGCTCTTAACCACAGTTTTCAGACTTCAACTAGTCGTTCTTTTCATAGCTCTTTTACTCTCTGGAGTCTGACCTTTTTTCTGTGAAGTGCCTCTCTTACTGCAGTGGGATATCAACTTCTTTTCAACAGGGTCATGACCTGTCAGTCATTGTTCTTTCCTCACTAGAGAGGGCAGTGCCTAACTCAAAAAATAACTCACTGAACAGATACACTGCATCCCATACTTTCAACCTTACTGTGAATATGGACATAATATATTTAAATGACTTATGAAGCCCTTTGCCATGGGCTTCTTGAAGACCTGGGGGAATAAGGGGAGACTTGGGACCCCATGGAGACCATTTTTCACCTACTACCTGTCATTGTTCTATTCTTTTCAATACTTTCTATGCAATATATCATTATTTCCTGCCCATAACTGTATAAGGAAAATGGTAACCTGATTTTACAGAGTCAAGGATCAAGCAAAAAACAAAAGAAACCAGAACCACCCAAATCAAAGTCATTTTGAAGCCTAAGGAATTAAGAATCTAAATGGTCAAATGACTTGTGACCATACTAAGTCTGCACCTTAGTGCTCATGAGATTCATGGTGAATCTAGAACAGAAAAGGAGCCCAGAATTTTCTGTTGGTGTTGGTACTCACCTGCTTCCTTGTGCAGCCCTTGTCTTATTGCCAGGCCTGTTGATGCAAAAGCAAAGGCTCCATACATCCCTCTGGATGTATGTATTATTCCTTTTATTAGTATGGAATTTTACTCAGTCACAAAAAAGAATGAAATTTTGTCATTCACAGGTAAATGGATGGAACTGGAGAACATCATCTTAAGTGAAGTTAATCAGGTTCAGAAGGCCAAAAATTGCATGTTCTCCCTCATATGTGGATTATAGGTCTAAAACAAATGCAGTAATATTATGGGACATGGGTCACACAATCAGGGGAGGCTGCACACAGGAGGAATAGGGCAAGGGAAGGAAACCAAAAACTTGAATGTTGTTGATGTGCTCCATGTACAGGAATGAATATAAAAATATTAAACTGGCCAGAACCACCATGGAAAAGGGAAAAGGGAGGAGTGAAAAGGACTGGAAAAGATGAAGCAATTGGAATCCTAACATGCATATGCATGGAAACAACACAAGGTTACTCCCTGTCTAGATATCTTTATCTCAAATTAGCAAAAATTCATGTTTTTCTTTTTAGCTTTTATCTTTTTTTCTTCTACAAAATCGAACCGAAGGGGAATACAGGTTCTGCAGGGGTTGGGGGTGGCACCGATGAGTTAGGGAGAGGTGGTAGGGAAAGGGAGATGAGAATAAATACACTGCAAATAATGCATACACATGTGTGTAAATGCAAAAATGTCACAAAAGACCTCAAATTGCCAAAGCAATTCTAAGCAAAATGTCTAATGCTGGAGGCATCACAATATCCAACCTCAAACTATACTACAGAGCCAAAACAATAAAAACAGCATGGCACTGGCACAAAAACAGACGAAAGACCAATGGATCAGACTAGAAGATCCAGGCACAAATCTGTGCATCTATAGTCAACTGATTTTTGACAAAGGAGCCCAAAACACACAATAGAGAAAAGATAGCCTCTCCAACAAATGCTGCTGGAAAAACTGGATATCCACATGCAGAAGGCTGAAACTAGATCCTTGTCTTTCACCCTGTACCAAAATCAACTCAAAGTGGAGTTGATTAATATAAGGCCTGAAACTTTGAAACAACTCCACAAAGCAGTAGGAAATACACTGGAACTGATTGGTATAAGGAACGACTTCCTAAACAGAACTCAAAAAGCACAAAGTTTAAGAGAAAGAATGAACAAATGTGACTGCATTAAACTAAAGAGCTTCTGCACAGCAAAGAAAACATTCACCAGACTCAAGGGACAGCCCACAAATGGGAGAAAATCTTTGCCAGCTACTCTTCTGACAAGGGACTGATATCCAGAATCTACAGGGAACTCAAAAAACTCAGTCCCCAAAAAATCAACACCCCATTGAAGAAATGGGTACATGAATTAAACAGGAAATTTTCAAAGGAAGAGGTACAAATATAATACATGAAGAAGTGTTCAACTTCCCTGGTTATAAAAGAGATACCTGTTGAAACCGTTCTATGAATGGGGGAGGAGGGTGAAGGACAGCAGAGGAAGGGGGAATTTAAGTCTGATATATTTGATCCATTTTAAGAACCTATGTAAATGTCACAATGTACCCCCACCCAGCACAGCAATAAAAGGGGAAAAAGGCTCCATGTACATCCTGTTTCCAACACAGCAGTGTTTCTCCACAGGTCCCTATGGCTAAATAAACCAGCCCCCTTCTCTTCACTCCTGGTTGACAGTTTCTACTTTTTCAGGATTTCCCAAATTTATTCACAAACCTGGACTGTGCATCAGCATGAGGCAGCATGATTCTGTGAATTAATACTTTAAGAAGAAGCTTCTGAGTTTTGTTGTATGCTAGCAACTTGGAGAGAGGGATGAACAATCTGAACAGAAGTGGAAGCAAGTTCTATCACCAGCTTTGCTACTGACTTTCTGAGACTTTGAATAAATCACTTAATTTCGTGATTTCCCTCTGTGTAAAATAAAGAAATAGATGATTCCTCTAGCTCTGAGATTCAGGTTATATTTTAAATTGAAAATATCTGCCTAAAGGCATCAATACATTGTTCAACTTTCCAATAAACTATTTTTCAATAAATAAACTGCCTAAAGCCTCTCTCTCCTCTCTCTCTCTCTGTCTGTCTCTCTGTCTGTCTGTCTCTGTGTCTTTCTCTGTATTTCTCTCTCTCTCTCTCTCTCTCTTTCTCCCCTTTCCTCCCCATGCCTGCATTTTATATGAACATACTAATTACTCTACTGTCGTACTGACTACTGACTTGACTGGTCACATAACTCAGTCGTTCTCCCCTACCCTACTTTCTCATCTGAATCAGGGTGGGTTTTCATTGGTGAAGCGTGGCCACAGGTGAGGAAACACCGACCACCTCCCTTTCCCAGTCTCTAGGAAAGGGCATTTTATTGGCATGCTCTGGCTGAGCCTGTGCAGTTTTCTTATCTACATGGAACAGCTGGCCAGTGAAGGTCTCACACTGCTTTGATAGATCTTATACATATTTTAAGTGTGTTTATAGCGGTCAGCTAGCTGTTTTATAACATCCTCCCCCCCTTATATTTTACATCAACAGCATTCACTAGAGTTCAGGATGTTCAATTGTCATTAGAAAGAGCAGATGGGGTTTTATTTTACTTTTAAATATAACAATTACTAGCTGAGATGTAAGGAACGATTGCTCTAATAAATGGCAGTGGTCAAGGCAATAATCCAGAGCACACCATCACACCAATTTGTCAGAAGTTTGTTTCTAAAGTGAAACAAGTATAATTATTCTCCCTGATATCACATGCAAAAAAGTACACTTCCTAGAAGTCTCTCTAACATGCTCACTCAGTGTTTTATGGTGTTTTGATAGATGTTTTAAGAATATATCAGCCATTTTCCTTTCTTCTCTTAAGTTAAATTTTCCTTATTATAATTGAGGATGTAGAATTCAGTCAAAGGCTTTCACAAGAAGAAGCCAACTCTGATTCAACATAAAGTGGTGTCTTTGGCAGTAAGGCTTCTCCACCCTGACTGCCCAACAGGGAATTACCACTTGAATGACTTCTTTAAAGAGGGTTGTTATTTGGGAGCATTTCTTCATTATACAAATACTGATAGAACATTTATACCACCACACAGCTAGTATTCAATGACAATTACTACTGCTTACTTCTAAAGCATGATAATTAACATATTGAATAATCACATCATAATTTTTAAGAAATTGTTATTCTGAACCAAAAACACTTATTCAGCCTTAGCTGATTGTTAAAAACCTAGTTTTTTGCTTTATCCAATCCTGTCAGAATCACTTAAAATCCAATGAATACATTCTGTTCAGAGGAGTTCCACTCAGTTAAAAGTATTTCTTTCATTTCCCTTGAGACTTTCTCTTAGACTCAAGCATTTTTTAGAAGTATGTTGTTTAGTTTCCAAGTGTATGGAGATTTTCATGTTATCTTTTGGTCTTTGATTTCCAGTTTGATTCTATCATGATTAAAGGAACACATTCTGTGTGATTTCAATTGTTTCAAGTTTGTTGAATTTGTTTCATGACTAAGGGTATGGTCCATTTTAGTTAATGTTCCATAGCACTTGAAAAGAGTGTTTATTCATCTCTTTATTTTATTCAACTCTATTTTTCTGTTCTGGTTCATGGATTCCTGTTTTTCTTTGTTCTTTATTGAGCCCATCCACTGGTTTATGTAGTTCTAAAGTTTTCTTTTGGCTTTGGTTTGTTGCTCTATGTATTTCTTGAGACCCTCTACCTCCTCTCTTATTTTAAGTGTGCTCACATTGTTGAAGTGTTTTGTTGTAGCTGCTTAAAATTCCTCCTTAGACAATTAGAGCTTCTGTATCATCTTTGTGTCTGCTTTATGTTAGTTGCATTTTCTCATTCGAATGAAGTTTTTCTGGGTTCTTGGTATGAAGAGGGGTTTTCAAATAATAGATGTGGTAGCACACTCTTGATCTTCTTCCATCTTCTTTTATAGACAGACTCCACTTCAGTCCTCAAAGAAGGGATAGCATCTCATTCCAGGCAGATGGGGTTGAAGGCCCAGGTTCCCTGCTCAATCTCTGAGGGCTGCTTTCACTATTGGGTGAGCTGAGAATTATGGCTCCCTACTGGGACTCATGGAAACTGCCATGGCTGGAGGAGGAGGGGGACTTATCACTGTTTCTCATGTGATCTCCACTGACTCAGGTGAGCTGAAAGGGTGGCTGGCCTCCTTCCTGCATACAGTTGGCTACTGGTGAAAGTCTTGATTCTTCCCATGTCCTCTTTGACTCCTTCCCCGTCAGAGCGATGGCTCGTTATTGCTAGGGTGGGGAGTATGGCACCCTGTAAAGGCTGCAGAGGCACTGCAGTGTGCAGGTATGGCTGCCTCCTCACTGTACAGTCAGGATGATATCCCCTCCATCAGATGAGGCAACTTGGTACAGCCTGGCAAAGGTAGAAATCTAAGCTAGCTAAACTCTTTGATAATGGTGGTGAGGAGAGGGTCCTATTTTTCTTTTGAAATTTATTGCAGTGAAGAGGATATAGTCTAAAATGTTCTGGTTTCCTAGGGTGCCCCTTTCTGGTTCCTTTGGCCAGAGAGAGCAGGCTTTCATTGCAACTTTTTTTTTATTGTGTCCATTGATGTCTCTGGGTTGCTGGCAGAAATCTTCAGCTTTAAGTGTGGTATATATAAGACCAAGGAACATTAAAGAATTCATCACTAACTTTTCCTTTCAGTTTTAAGGTTCCTAGCTGATCTGCTTTCTTCTGTCCAGTTTCAAAGTCATCTTATGTTTGCTTTGTATGTAATGTTCAGTTTTATTAATGTTTAACTGAAGGTGAAGATAAAAATCACTTTTAGCTCATCTTAACTGAAGAAGAATTCCTCTGTATGGCTCTTAAAATAATCTGTAAGGCATAGCATTCTCATTAACTTATTAGAAAGACCAAATGTCCTATGTACCAATTAATTCAAAGTATGGAATTGTTCCCCCATGGAGAAGAAGGTAGATCAATGATGAGGCTCTTTTGAGCCTAGTATTGCAAATAATAAATCACAGGGTATAACAAGAGCCTTTAGATACCATGTAAAAGAGAAACTGAGTTAGGGAAATTTACATGTGGAATAATTATCGCTTCTTGCCTTTGCATGTCTCCCCAATCTAATATTTCATGAGGGTATACGTGACTGAAGTAAAAATTAACAAATGTAGAAAGAAGATAATACTTACATTGGTCAGGACAATATTATCTTATTAACATTATGTTCTGTACTTTTACCATATATCTCTTACGTGTTGTGTATCTTCAAATAATACCAAACAAGCGTTATATCTCTGTAATGTGGTGCCTCCCATGTTCTCAATCACCAACTCATAATTTGCTGTGCTATTCTTACTGAGATAACAATTTAATACATGTTATTTCACACTTTAGATCAGAAAAGTATAATTTCCTTAGCATAAAATTTTAGCTCCCTCCCTCTACTAAAGAAAGTCAAACATAATTTAGCTCCTTTGACATTGAAATAGGTACCTTCAATATTATCCTGTCGTACAGATGCATGAGTTTCATAGAGAGTAATTGAATGTTGGATTTGTGCATTAACATTCAGTCTGTATTATCCTGAAGCATTTGAGTCACTTTGGCTCCTGTTGTTCCCTTTTATCACTGTTTATAAAAGCATTTCAGAGAGCAGAATTGGCAGTTGAAGAAGTCTTTCAAAGAAATGTTACTCTGTTTATCTCACTTGAAAGACATATGAAAAGTCAAGTCACCCTTTTTTTTAATGCTTTAGTGTTGAAGGTATCTTTGGGGATTTAAATCCTTCCTATGAGATAAAGTAGATTACCACTTTTTATTTTCATATCCACATCCTGAAAAGATTAGTTCAAAAATTTAATAGTAAAAGTGTATTTTTGTAGTCTAAGTAAACTACTGAGTCCATGCATATGGGATGAATACTAATATGAAAACTATAAATAACTTGGATATGTAAGCAGTTATGCACTTGAATTTATGAGCAGAGTACCTTTGTGTAATGGAAAGAGCTTGACTTTGAGGCAATAGGAACCTAATTTTGAATTTCTAATTATAGGTGTTTGATTTTAGTTTTATCAACCTCTGTCAGATTTGTTGCTTGTCTTGTAAGATGGCAGGTTTGAATCATTAGGGATAACTGTTCTTTGGAGAAGAGTACCTGGAAGCATTTTTTTCTCATTGTTTCAGTCAACATTTAGTGGAGGCAAACAGAAAAGACACCATATTTCAAGAAAATAATCCCCAATGGTCCCAAGCCACAGTTACTCAATTTGGGAAGGATCACAGCTGCTATGATGAAGTTGCTGCCATATGTCTTCGCAAAGGTAAACTAAGATCTGACAATCTGAGATGCAATGCAAGCTCAAACAATGTGTTTTGCCCACATTTTCACAACATGATGGGTTTACCTTCTTCCTTCCACATGTTGTGGAGATCGAGATTACAAACATCTAGATAGAGACAGCATCTGTCCTAAGACTTTGGTCAGCATCAATAATAACCAAAATCTCTCTAGCTCTTTGGAGTCATTAAGCTCACTCTCATTTTTACTTACATTAGTGTAGACAGTAAAAAAATATTTCCCTAATAATGACATGAATTGATGTTGGTTTTCTGAAAACACTCAGAGCTGCGAAAGTAGAATGTATCACTAAACATCTCTAGAAACTTCTGTCTTATTTTTTAAATCATTCCCTTATGTATTTTTTTAAACTCTTGGAGAAGTGTAAGAGAGACCTCTACTGGGGAGAATAGAAAATGCCTTGTTATCAAATGGATTTTTAGTTCCGGGTAAATCACACAACTATACATCTATTGCTGTAATATTTTATATCATAGATATCAGAGACCAACATGTTATCACAGTTATATGGATACATCTATAAAAATGTATGAAAGCCATATAGCCAATTGTCCATAGAAGTCTAAGTTTGATTTAAAAGATAAATACAGAAAGCACTTCAGTAATTAAACAAGTGTTGCTTATCTAAATGATTTAGAACAAAGGGCAGCCAGCACACAGAGCTGACAGTGGAGCAGTTTCCAGAACAGAACAGAAATTTTAAGTCCTACTTCTCCACTAATTAAATAAGTGATTGGGAGTTAACATAAAACTTCCTGAAAGTACAGCTGCATCAATGATATAAGTCCTATTTAATATAAATAAACTTGGAATGATTCTGAATGTAGGTAATCCTGACTATGTGCTGAGAACACTATCAATCTTACACATTTACAAAGTGCACTGTTACCATAACACATGGAGAGATGAAGTTATTTTGCCTATTATGTGCTCTCAGTCAACTCAGCCTAATAAACTTGATTCAGATATTCTCTGTGAACATTAATGTTTAGAAATAGAATAAAGGCCATTTGTAATGATCTATCTGGAACTATGCTAACAGATATTATTCTAGACTTTCAAAATGGAACTATGTAATACAGAAAATAGGTTATAATCTTAGCATAATAAAGTGTGTAATTTCTTTAAATTCACAGCCTATATGAAGTGTTTTCATTATTTCTTAATTAAATTTTATTGGGATAATTGTGCAGTTATGTGCAATTATAATGAATAATATAGATTATAATATTATAGGAAATAACATAGGAAGTTATAATTATATACTTTCCTGATTTTCACTGTGTTGACATTTTAGAAAACTGTATTTTAATACAACAAGATTTTGACATTTATATGTTGTACCAATCTAATTCGTGTTTCTCCAGTCATAATTGTATTCATTTTGATGTTTATATTAATTTTTGCTTTATTTTGTCATCTGTGTAGGTTTGGGTCTTCATTTTCTCTAATTTTTTAAGAACAAATGGATCTATAGAGAACATATATCTTGATTTGCTATTTTCAAACATCATTCATCTTGCCAGACATATTTAAATTATGATACTGATTAATATTTTTAAGAGTGATTAATGAGGCTCTATGCATTTCGATTAGGAAGGAATTGATGTAGAACTTAATTTAAATAAAATGTATTATTTTGAAAAGTTTACTAGAAATGTTAAATAGACAGTGTTGAGTGTTAAGTTTAAAAGAGTGAAGGATCTGAGATGTTATCTTATCCACAAGTCAACAAATTAACTTGAGTTGAGTAGATCAATGAACAGAACCACCTGTGAGTTGAGTCGTTCCTGGTTGGTACACTTGCCCTTACTCCTAAGAAAGAAAGAAAGAGCAAAACTAAGAGAAGAGACTTTGCTCTGAAATACACACAAATCCTTCCTGGGGAGACAGTCTGGTTTCTAGTTTTCTTTCAATATTCAAATAGCTCCAGGGGACAGACTAAAACGCATTCAAAGAAATGCACTGTCTTTAGCTTTCAAGACATGTTCTCAACAGAACCATCTTTTTCTTTTGCTTTCAGTAATATTTGCTCAGTTAGCTGCAACATTGTAAAAAACATGAAAATACTCCATTGCCCTGTCTTCCACAAAGAGGACACCTCTACCTCTGGCCAAGATAAGTAGCTCACCTTAGGCCAACACTCTAATTGAGCATGAGAAAAGCTGAGGAAGCAGAGAGGATTATGACGAATTTCAGAAGAGGGCCGCCCTTGCACAGGGCTGCCTTAGTGAACTGTAAAATGAGCTGAGTGTTTGGTGTTTGCAGATTAATGTAATGATACAACAGGATGCTTGACAGACTTCAAACCTTCTCAAGAAATTTGACAAAGTTTGAATCATTGAAATGAATTTGAGTCTAAAGACCTTAACCAAAATCTCAGGGAAACACTAAAAATTGTTTTTACAACAAATCATAGTGGAAAAATTGATCACCTACATGTTTTAAAATTAACCTTAAACTTTAAACTATCCTCATTCATACTTCAGTAAAAATGGTCATGGTCCTAAATGTTAAACCAAAACTATTCCACTTGTAAAACATTGTGTCTCAACGCATAAAAAGGTGAACAATAAAACAAGCAAAAATATAAAATGAACACTGTCAAAACGCAAAACTTCTTATTTGCTCAGATTCCCATTCAACATTTGCCAGGAGAAACAAAATTAACAAACACCTGCCTAGCAAGGAGTTACGTCATATAAAAAGAACCATTAGAATTTGATAATATAACTTCATTTTAATGAAAATTATTATACTCTGGATTATGAAGGAACACATGAGAAAAATCAACATCATTAGTCAGTAGAGAAGCATGAATTAAAACCACAGTGAGAAACAATCACACACCAACTAGAACTGCTTATAAAAATCAAAACAGTACAAAGTGTTGGCCCAGCAAGTGGGAACACTGTAACTCTCAGGCATTGCTAGTGAGAACTCAAAACAGAGTCACCATAGGTAGAGTTTGAAAGTGTCTCTTAAATATGCACTTATCATACAACACAGTAATCATGCTACTACACAACAGAAAAGAGCAAACCACTGGCACATGCAACAACATGGGTGAATCACAAACACAAAACGAAAGAAGCCAGACACTGATGAGGTAGCAGTCTTAAGTCTACACGCCCGCAATAATGGGACTTCAAACTCCAGAAGAGAAATTTAAGAGAAGTAGAAACATACAGAAGGCATTAAAACATTCTCTCAATATAAATTAAAACAAGCAGACAAAGTCAATCAATAGTATTTGCAGGTTCTTTCCTAAATGCTTTGTGTGTCTTACTGAACCCACACCACAACTCTACCATCTGCAACATGGTGTTCCCTTCACCATGTTTATTTACTTTATTTACTTTAGAAGACTTGAATAGGGAAGAAAAGTATTACAGGGTTGCTGATAATGTTCTACTTCTTGACTATCATGAGCGTTTTATGGCAATGTAATTTATGAATATCGCCTTATTAGTATTCTGATTTTTTTACTTTATGTATGCAATGACTGGATATAAAAGGCTATGTTTAAAAACACACAAAGCAGGCATTGGGTTAACACTTCATCAAGCCATTTGATACTGTCCCTTTGGCCTTGTAAGAAAATACTTGTTCATAGGTCACAAAGATTTGATCTTGTCCTTTTCCACATATTTATAAATGATTTGAAAACTGTACTGAGATCCTACTTGCCCATTTTATATAACTTAAAGCTATATATGAGAGAATATATCATTATTGAATAAGAAGGCCAAAAGTATTCAACAACTTTGAACAATAAGATGAAATTTAAGACATTAAATTTAATAGTCACAAATTGATTTGGGAAGAAATTATAAGTTTTATGAGGAGAAGCAAGGAGGAGACAGGGATACAGAGCAGGCATGTGCAAGTAACCTCTGTGTAAGACAGAAGCACACTGGAGCTACAATAAAGTTTACTATCATCTTGGGCTAAAACAACAGAAGAATGGACTTTGGATTGAAAATATGTATCACCCTTGTATGATCCATTCACTCATGCTACATCTGGAGTAGTTCAACCCACACTGAAAGGCAGAAAGATAGATAATCATTCTAATAGGTGGTGATAGACCAGCTAAGTTCTGTGTCAAAGACTACTTGAAAGTATAGCAAATGTTTAACCTGAAAGACAATTTACACACACAGTTAGACACCACACACATACATTCAGTTTCTTTTGTATATGAATAATAATAAAAATCATAAAATATAGATCACAAACAGTTCATGTTTGACACAAAGGACTTTCTTAAAAGGCCATAAATACCAAGATTTTTTAAACTTGGATGGTAGCATTTATTTATTAAATGCTTATTAAATGTCTAGTATTATTTTAAAATAATTCCCATAAATTATAGTATCATGCCCTGTCTTAATATGTCCAATTCATGCTGTACTTTTGAACACTTTTGAGATAGATTTCCAGAGCCCACACGAGTAAAAACTTCTAATTATTACTCAGGTTGAACGTTTTTTCTCTGCAGGTTATTTTCTTAATGCTCTCCACGTACTTATTCAATTAATCCACACAACTCTAACAGTAGTGTCTTGCTGCTTCATGATAGTTCTCAACATTACTTTCAGATTTCCTTTATCCAGTTTAGAAAGAACGGTGTTCCCCTCAGGGTCTAATTGTGTGCAGTGCCCCAGGATACCAATGCTTCTATGCCTTAAACAAAGGCCATTTCAAAATATTGATGTATATACCAAGAAACCAACTGGCATTAATGACTAGGTAACAAATCACTATACAACTCAGAATTTGTTCTGGTTATGCTTATAACAAATGGAGAATTGTTAAGAAATTTTTTATAGAATATGCAAGATCATGGATTCTCATGCTATTAAAAAGTGAGTGTGTACCAAAGGTTTTTTAAGTAATTGATTAAAACTGATTCAAAAGATAATTCAAAGGCAAACACATCTATAGACAACAAGAAATGCTATAATTAGTTACTGGTTGAGAACTTGAAACAATTCAGCCTCCACAGAGCACATACTGTAACTTTCAGAATCATCTCTTCCATGGAATCCAAATCAATTCAGTCTCTGCAGGATAAACATATATACATCTCTAAGACAAGAATTATTAGACTGGGGTTGTAGCTCAGTGGTAGAGCTTACCTAACATACACAGGCCCTTCTTTCAATATCCAGTGGTATTGGATGGGATGGGATGATGGGATGGGATGGGATGATGGGATGAGATGAGATGGGATGGGGTGATGCGATGGATGACAATGACAATGATGTACACCAGCTTTGGCCAGGCCTTGTGAGGCACCACACAATTGTAACTCACACCAGGGAGGCTGAGGCAAGATTGAAAGCTTGAGGCCAGCCTGTGCTATGTAGTGAGATCCTGTCTTACTAAATTTTAAAAAAAGAATGATAATTTGTGCTACTGACAGTTTTCTGCAACTTCAAGAGTTATGAAATCACTCACAGTTAGTGAATGACACAGATCATTCTAAGTTTCTGCTAAGTAGAGCCCAGATTTTCATTGGAAAAATATCCAAGAATGATTTTGTTCATTTAAAATTTTTCTACGTTGCTTTCTGTCAGCATCTGTCCTCCACGTGATTATCACAGTCCCAAGAACATAAATCCTTCATTATAAATGAGGAAAGGATAGTCTCACCAGGTTTGTTTTGGTTATTCTTGTTGTATAATGAAGTACCCCAAACTAAGTGGTGGCATTTTGGTCTCTGACTCAGAAATTTCCATGGTGAAGGACTTTGAGCAGTGTCCTTGGCAGTAGGGTCTCTCACAGGGATAGAATCAAGGTTTCAGCCTGGGCTCAGGTCTCATCTGCTTACAAGCTCAGGTGCTCACATTCACCATTCAGTTCCTCCATGCTTGTTGAATCAGAAACCTCATTTGGAAGCTGGCTCTTGACCAAAGGTTTCCCATGTTTCCTTACCAGGTGATCCTCTCTCACCTGTGTCCTATTCAACAAAATGTTCTTGCCAAGAAAGCAAAAGACAACTTGACCAAATCAATTATTCAACAAAAGCCTATTTGAGAATGAATCTCACTAAAACGTACAGGGCAGCCACTTGATCTGGGCATCCAATATTGGCAAGTCCTCCCAAGATTTTGGCCTGGTCCTGACTTTCTGGGCCTTGGCCTAGGAAGCAGTGAGGAAGGTCACTTAGGACAGTTGAAGATCACAAGAAAAGAGGAAGTCAGCACAGTAGGTAAGAATCTAATTGACAGAATCTTGGCCTTGGTTTAGTCACCTCAGAACAGTAGTAAATGACAAAGGCTTTGTGAAATCTGATATGAGATTCCTTATAAAAATGTCCATACTTAGATTAATTCTTGTGATTTTACCTGCTCAGTTTCATGACTGTTTGCAAAGAAAAAGTTTCAACATAGTTAATTCGCACTCTCCTGTATCTGCATAAACCATCAGGCCACCTTCTAGTGGATGAAGGAAGGCCCCAGTGGCCCCTGCCTCCTGGTATTCACAACCTTGTGTGAGCTGGCCTCCGGATTGGCCTCTAACCCACAAAGGTGGTGAGAATCACTTCCATGGCTAAGTCACAGGGCTTATTAACACCACGTTCCAGTTATGTCTTGATGTAAAGGAGAACATGTTTTATTAAAACTGCATAAGTAATGATATTTCCAAAAGGAATATGGAGAACTGGTGAGAGTTCAGTAAAAACTAAGCATGATTTTTTAAATTTCTGTGTATAAAAGCAGAATCTAATAAGTAGATTGGGTGTTATAGATAGGCTACAAGAAAGAAAACAGGCTTATGAAAAATAAGAAAGAAAAAATGACCACATCAGTAAGTAATAGTAAGCAAATAATTGTAAATACATTCTCCATGAGGTAATTTTCTTCTGTGTAATCTATGCTTGTTCTGCTCAATCTTGGATCAGATATCTGTCTTCATGAAGGATGTCTGGTTCTTGACACAAAACATCACAGAACTCCCAACACCTGTCCCAGAGGTGCCAGCACAGAAGCCTGGCACTTCTTTGAAGGCCAGTGGTTCAAAGCACATTGTACAATTCTCTTCCATGAGGCTCTGACACTGACCTTCTTTGTTGACCTGAGGCTTACGGATGCTTCAGAAAAGACTCCAGATGGAAACTGTCTAATGGCTATTTTTAATTTATTGCAGTAGCCAGTAGTATTAAAATGGGGATGGCAGCACTGTCTGCTGGGTCACAGTACACAGCTATTCACAAGCACTTTTCCCATGTTTCTCTTGGGTCCTACTGCACACAGCGAGGACATTGACTTCCAGAGCTTTCTCTTTTAACACACAGCTTCTGAAATCTTTATATTAGTGACATTTTATCTAAGCAAACCTAAGCTAGGGAAGGCAAAATGATCCTTCGAATTTGACAAATTCTTCCTGTGTTGCTCTTGGAATAGTAGCTACAAATCAGAATTATGAAACATATCAAACAACTATTTCTAGTACTTTTTTTTGAGAAGGGGAAGAAAGACATCTTAGTGCTTTTTGGGGGAGCTCAGTTCTCAAAGATTTTTTTTTCAATAGACAGCATTTTAGTTTTGACTAAGTTTAACATCTTATTTTTTAATAAGACACATACTATCTGTACCTTCTTCAGGTACATTATAATTCGATACATCTACACAGTGTGGTGATCAAATCAGGTTAACAAGCACTTTCATATCCTTGAATGTTGTCACTGTTATGTGTTGGGAGTATTTTTCTCTTTTGCACTAATTCTGAAAAGTATCATAGATTGCTTTAACCAATAGTCATCCTAATGTGCTATAGGAAACCAGCACTAGTTCCTAATTTCTATGATTTGTTTCCCTTTATCTGGCTTCTTTCCACCCCATTGCCCTTTGCTGGTGACTAAATCCACACTATTTTTCTCTGTGATTGACTTTTTAGTTCTACATTGAGTGAGAAGATGTAGTTTTTCTGTGTTTGGTTTGTTTTATTTAGCATAATGACCTCCAGTTCCAACTACATCGCTGCAAATGACAAGACTTCATTCTTTTCTCTTTTTTGAGTGGGTAATATCCCATTGTGTTTGTAGACCCAATTTCTGCTATCCACTCATCCACCGATGGGCATCTAGATTGATTCCATACCTTAGCTATCATGAAAAGTGCGTGCTGTAATAAACATGAGTGTGTGGCTATCTCTTTGTAATGATTTCATCTTATTTGGATATATAACCAGTAATGGAATTGCTGGATCATATGGTAGTTCTATTTTTAGTTTTTAAAGGACTCTCTATACTGTTTTCCATGATAAATGTACTAGTTTATATTCCAACATGTGTTATGGTTTTTAAAAAGCAAAAATCAAGAGAAAGGCAGGCTATTTGGATGTTCAGCAAGATAAGATCATGTGTACCTGAGAAATAATGTTTGACTATTAATCACATTAAATATAAAGCAGATCAAAATATACATGTTTTATCTCACATATGGAAGATAGATCTAAGGGATAAATATGTACATATGATCATATATATGTGTGTACATATGTACATATAGGTATGCATAAATATATATATAGAGAGAGTACATGTTTACAGTAGTGGGACTGTTTGATGGGACTAGTGGGAAGAGAGATAGGAGAAGAGAATGATAGTGAATGATATCGAAATACATTGCAATGCTGTTGGTAGATTGCATAAAGAAACATGCTGGTTGAATAAAAGAGAGTAGAGGGGAAAGGGTAAGGGATAATAACCAAAGGGGTTAGTCTAACTAAATTATAGCATATTCACAAGTGAAATACCACAGTGAGATCCCTTTAAACAATGAATATACCCTTAAAATGAAAGACAGTAGTGTAAAACAGGTCCTATTTGGGGTGGGCACTAGTAGGAGTGGGGAGGTTGAATGGAAGGGTGCAGGGGAATGAGAGAGAATGATAATGGGGTGAACATAAGCAAGGTACATTGTAAAGCCTATGTGGAAATGTCACAATGAAGCCCACCTATTCAACTCATATGTGCTAGTATACCATGAAGATAATATACTTGTAAGAAGTTCTAACTCTTTTACAAATAAAGGCATGGCAATACATGCCTTTACAAAGTATGGAAGGAACTTGGGTGTCATGAAATCTCTGATATTTGGACGTTACAGAGAATAACCTCTATATACCCTCTATGACCAATATAACATTTTAGAAGAAAGAACACTAAGTTCTAATTTTTCATTATTATGCTTAGCAGTAAAAGATTTGTATGTTTCCTTTGTAAATTATATAGTGAATAAACCCATTAAGAATGAGCAAACATTATTAAAAATGCAACATTTCATTGCTTCTTTTAAAGATTCATCATTTGAAGTCATCAGTAAACATAATAAATAAATTCATTCTTTATAAACACTCCAAAACTTTTTATTTCTATTTTAATTTTATTTTTAATTATCTTCTTTTGTATTCCATTCTAAATAGTCACTTTACAATAAAACTTTTTTTTAAAAAAATCTTTATTTTACAAACAAAAACACAGTCCTACTCATGCCTTCCTTTCTTCCTCTATTGTTCCTATAACTTTTGGCAGAAATAAATTAACTCCTAACTGCACAGAGAAAATTGGAGTATGGATTTATAAATATAAGTCATCTTTAAGTATTTTTGAAATTAGACAGGTTCTTGCATGCGTATAGCTGTACATATTCTTTGTATACGTCATTAAAGTGGCAAGAGCAAACATGTTCCCTAACAGAAGCCAATATCACAGCTTCGCTATAACTATTAAACTCATGTCTGTGGCACTTAATTTTGTGCTTCAACTTGACTGGATCCCAGAATGCATAGATATCTTGCAGAACACTCTTGGGAAATGTGTCTGAGGGATTTTCTAGCATTTGAATGGAGAACTGGGTAAAACAATGACCTCCTCAATACAGATGGCTGTCAGCCAACCTGTTGACAGCCTGAACTAGAACCAAGATCTTCTCCTGTTCTCCTCTCTCTTGGTTTTGTGGCTCCAGATGCAGTCTGGAATCTATACTGTCTGATCTGCAGCACTCAAACCTTCAAATTATACCCCAAGTCTTGTTGGATCTCCAGCTTGCTGAAGGCAAAGCATGGGTCTTCTCTGTCTCCATAGTAACATGAATCACTTCCTTATAATAAATCACTTTCTCTATCTATCATCTCCCTTATCAGTTCTGTTTCTCTGGAGAACCCTGGATAACATATGTCTTTTCTCTCAGTACTTCCAATAGTTGCACTGACTTCTCTTCTAATCACCTACATTCAAGATCATCTTTTCTTCCTGTGCCCTTATCTGCAGTTTTATTCCTTATCTAGGTAATTCTTCCTTGGCTAATCAGACCAGATATGGTGGTCCTGTGCTTTCTCACCATCACACTCAGTATTTACCTTCAGAGCATTTAGTCTTGTCTGTCACTATAAATGTGTGTGGGGGGTTATTTGATGACTCTCTCACTAGACTGCAAGAGCCACAAGAGCAAGGTCCATAGACATTTTCCCATATCAGCATCTACTTGATAACCTTAAACCATTTTATAAAACAAATGAGTATTGCACCACTGTATAAAGAAGAGAGAGTAGAGAGTCTAGATATACTTTAAGTACAGAATAGAATTTGTTCCAAACTTTACAAGCTAAGGATTCTTCATGACAAATGTAAGCCAAAGTGACAGAGTGAACAGTAGGTGAGTACAGGGAATGGGTACCACTGACCAGATTAGCAGTTTCAATTAAGACTTGGTCGGTTACCTTCTCTCTCTTGGTTTTCTCATTTGTAAAATCACTATTAGCTTGGCTTTTCATGGTCTCTATAGTTTCTGTGTTTCAGAACAACAGGAGGGAGAGATTTGAAGTAGGTTTCATAATAGTTATATAGCATATCAGGGTTGATATTTGTAGAGGGTAGAGGTGGTGAAGTCATAAAAACTGCTTATTTATCAGAAGAAATAAGCTAGACAGACAAACCAACAGCAGAGGTCATGTAGTGAGAGTAGCAAAGTTTTGGAAGACATAATACCCATTTACCTCAAAAAATGAGAATTTAAACCAGATGAGGTAGGACAAGGGTCAGACAAATGGTTCCAAGAAATATTCATCAAACTAGACAAGGTAAAACAAAAACCAAGCCAACATTTAGAGAAACACTTAGGAGTGAGACAATAGCACCTGAAAAGTTATTTATTTTTTTCCTTTTGTTCTGGTGGGATATTTTGGAGTTTAGAGAGTAGATTGTGAGATAGCGTTTAAGTGTTGTTGCCTGAAGAGATATTTACATGTACTAAACAAACACAGACCTGATAGTGTCCTTATCCATTGATTTCTCCTGGTTGCTGTTTTCCTGTCTACAGTAAGTCTAGCTAACAGCCACCTTTGGTTATCAAAGTGATAACCTAAAGTGATAATTGGGGTTAAGGAAGTAGCTTTGGGGAAACACGGTGCCTTAGGGCCTGAGCTCTTGCAGAACATGTACCATAACCTCAGGTTCTTCTCTGCAGTGTAATCCTATGCAATTCACAGTCAGTAGATATCACCTAGTGAGTCAAGAAGTATTAGCTGTAGTGCTTTTTACAATTAATTCTAGGATAAGGCCCAAATACAGTTTTGAAGTCAATAGCTGATCCACTGTGACATTCAGCCCTAAGGGACATTCCCTCCCTTCCTGCTGACACTCTGTCTTCTTCTATGTAAAAAGGGATCAGTTATTTCAAAGATGAAGAACTTTCATAGGTGGAAATGATTGTATTGAAATCTAGGGAGAGTTATTTAATATTGTTGCAGAAACTGGGGCATTGCTGTCTTCCTTAGTGAATGTCAGAGGAGACTGCAATAAGCTGAAATGTTTGACGTTACCCTTTCTTGATTGATGGGGCCAGCTTGTTGATGGATGAAGGTTCTTTATCACCTCTAGCACCAGGGTTCTGTAAAATTTTTAATCACAGTGGATTTTCTCTGTGAACTAGGGAATGACAAAATTGTATGTGTGGGTGGAGGGGTACATTTGTGAAGATGTTTGTGTCTGTGCTTATGTGTGGTTGTTTCTGCCCTTCTGCAAATGAGTTATGTGAAATTGTCATAATTCAGCCCCAAAAACTGCATTCTCTTGTCAATTAAATGCACACAGTCATTGCAAGTTATGAAAAAGCCAGGGAGACATATCAATTCCATCTTCCCTTTTAGCTATCTTGCCATGAAAACCACTCCACCTTTTATGCAAGCTTTTAATAAAAGTTCAGAAGATAAAGAAAGGATAAAAGAGAATTGAGAGCAAAAGAATGCCACAATAGGGAAACTTTGCTAATTTGACTAATTTTATCATTTCCTTACTTAGGCTTCATGGGGCAGGTGAAAAGAAAAATGAAGGCCTGAGAGCACCACAGACTACTTCAGAGAGAGAGAGAGAGAGAGAGAGAGAGAGAGAGAGAGAGAGAGAGCCATGAAGAGAGAGTTCACTAAGGATGAAATATGTTTCTCTTACAGATGGCCATTGATCTTCCTACTCAGTTAGATGATACTGTGACAATATCATCATCATATTTTTCAGATGTCAGTGTCCTGAAAGAAGATAATGTCTAAACTAAATAAAATTAGCTGTGGGCTATAAGGTTTTAACTAACTCATACATGAGTCTCAGAAATAATTAAAATAATTTAACTAATCCCAAGTCAAATTTCCTCCATAAAAAGAAAACATATTGCACAGTAATAGCCTCATTAAACACATGTCAAACACCATAGAGCAAGATTGGAAAATAACCACCTCTGATGGGACATTTAAAGGTAAAAGGCATGTTTCTCCAGAAGTGTTATATCCTGCCTTTGAAAAGAACACAGAATATGTCTCAATCCTAGACAGTGCTTTTTGAGAGAGATCAAACCTTGCAACCCTTCCACAGACCACTGTCAACATTTCTGTAAGTGAATCAAAGTTAAAAACTTTTACATATCAAAGGACATTATCAAGAAAAAGTTACTATATGAAATACAAACAAAAATGTAAATCATTTATATGAGAAGTCTAGTATCCAGAACTTACAGAGAACTCTCGTAACTCAAAACTAAAAAGCCAAGCAACTTAATTTAAAAAGTGAGAAAGAATTTAAATAGATGAAAATATGTAAATTGTTAACAACCACAGAAAAAGATCCAACATCATCAGCCATCAGGGAAATAGAATCAGGCCACACTTCCTAGGATGGTTAGTAAAAGAAAAGAAAAAATAGCAAGAGTCAATGAAAATGTTGATGAATTAGAATCCTTGTTCATTGGTAAGAGGAAGGCAAAATGGTGATCAGCCTCATGAAATGGTCTGGGAGTTATTCATATAGTTGACTTATGACAGAGTAATTTTGTTCTTAGCTGTGTGCCTACATTGATTGCAACCATGTTCAAACAAAAATATGAACAAAAATGTTTATAGCAGCCCTCTTCACAGGTGTCAAAAATGGGAAACAACTGAAATGTCTATCAATGCACAAAAGGATAAACAAAATACAAAATACACATGCAGTGGTATATTATTCAACTGTGCAAAGGAATGAAATATTGATATATGTTACAACACAATGCACCTCAATAACATCATGCTAAGTGAGAAGCCAAACACAAAAGAGTCCATAACTTATTCCACTCATATGAAATGGCCAGAATAGGTACGTCCATAGAGACAGAAATCCTACTGGCAAATTCCAACATGTAGATGATGGGGAGAATGGACAATGACTGCTTAGTGGTTGTGGGGTATTTGGCAACATAGTGTATGTACTAAATGTCACCAAATTGTACACTTAAATTAGTTAAGTTTATGTTATATGAATGAATTTTAACTCAATTTGAAAAATGGTAGATGGAATCAGACATAAATTTCGCCTCTGCTTGCTGAAGTCTGAGTGTGTACTGCAAGGTTTTGCTTCTACCAGGATAACAACTAGAAGGCAACTATGCTCAACACCATACTGCCAATGTCTCTGTGCTGACCTGCTTGGGATGGCAGAGAGGTCTGATGGGAAAATCCAGGTCTTCAGGTTAATAACCAGCAGTGGAACATCCCTACCTCTGCTTTCCTGGCACTATTAGCACACCCTTACCAGTTAGACCATATCATTGTCTGTTACTTGCGGCCAAGAGCATCCTTGTCAATCTTCCATGCTCCTCTTTTTTTCACTGCTTCACTGATTGCTCCAAGCATCATTGGAAAGACAAAAATGAACAAGCCAGCCCTTTCCTCCATCCAACCTCTCTTTGAATAAGCTAGAGCTTTGCTCCAGACTGCACTCTGATGTCTTCTAACTGTCCTTAGGAGGCACTGTGAATTCTTTCCCCACCTCTAAACATGGCTGTCTAGGTCAATGGATCTTAAACACTGGTTTATGGTTCCTGCCCCTAGTGTTTTTGATTCAGCAAATGTAAGTGGGACTCAGCAATTGGAAATTCCAACAGATTTCAGATGCTGCTGCTACTGCTTATGTGGAAACCAGGATTTAAGAACCATTGGTCCATTCAGAAAGGCATAGAAAATATCTATGCTGATATTTTCAAGGGTCCTGCCTATGTTTTCCTCTAGTAATTTTAAAGATTCAGGCCTTACTTAAAGATATTTGATCCACATTGAATTAATTTTTTGTACACAGTTAAAGATAGGAGTCTAGTTACTATTTTCTACATGTGAACATCCAGTTTTCCCAACACCATTTGTTGAAAAGACTGTCTTTTCTCCAATGGATGTTTTGGTGCTTTTGTCTAAAATCAAATGGTTGAAGTTCTTTGGGCTTATTTCTGTAACTTTGGTTCTATTCCATTGGTCTATGTGTCTGTTTTTGTGCCAGTACCATGCTGTTTTTGTCACTATGGTTCAGTAATGTAATACCTCCAACACTGATCTTTAAACTCAGGTTTGCTTTGGCTATTCTGAATCTTTTGTGCTTCCATATGAAGATTAAGATTAATTTTTCTGTTTCTGTAAAAATGATGTTGAAATTTTTATGAGGATTTTATTTAATCTGTAGATTGCTTTCAGTAGTATAGCTACTTTCACCATATTAATTCTGCCAATCCATGAACATGGGAGGCCTTTCCATCTTCTAGTGTCCTCAGTTTCTTTCTTTAAGGCTTTACAGTTTTCACTGCAGTCTTTCACTTCCTTTGTTAGATTGATTCCTTGCTCTTTAATTGTTTGAGACTATTGTGAGTGGGATTATTTTCCTGATTTCTTTCTAAACCTGTTCATCATTGGCATATACAAAAGCTACTTGTTTTATATGTTAATTTTATACCTTGATCCCTTTCCCAAAGGGTTTAATCAAACTTAATAGGTTTTTTGATGGGGTATTTAAGGTCTTCTAAGTACAGGATCAATTGCTTAGGAAATAGAATAAAAAATGACAAATGAGATTCTATACAATTTAAAAGCTTCTGCCCAATAAAGGAGAAAATTTCCAGAAAAAAGGATGAAATCTTTCCCAATTATTTATCATAAAAAGAATTAATATCCATAATACATAAAGAGGTAAAAAATTTCACACTGTAAGAACAAACAATCCAATTAATAAACGGGTAAACAAAATCAGCAGAGTTCTCAAAAGAAGTACAAATGGCCAATAAACACATGAGGAAATGTTCAACATCCTTGTCATAAAGGAAATACAAATCAAAACTACCCTGAGATTCCATCTTACCCCAGACAAAATGGCTGTCATTAGGAAAACAAAGACAACAAATGCTGGTGGGGATGCAAGAGGAAAGGAACCTTCATCCACTGTTGGCAGAAAGCAAATTAGTGCAGCCACTCTGGAAATCAGTATGGAGGTTCCTTAAAAAACTAAAAATAGTATTACCTTATGTTCCAGCAATACCTCTCCTGGGCATATATCCAAAGGAATATAAGTCTGCATACAACAGAGACACCTACACACCTACATTTATAGCAGAAATATTCACAATAGCAGAACTATGGGATCAGACTCAGTGTCCATCAACTGATGAATGGATAAAGAAAATGTAGTACATATACACAGTCAAGTACTCAGCCATAGAGAAGAATGAAATAATGTTGTTTTGAGGAAAATAAATGGAACTGGAAATCATCATAAGTGAAGTAGCTGGACTGAGAAAGATAAAAATTACATGTTTTTTCTCATCTGCCCATTCTAGATCTTTAAAAAAATGAATGACAAGAGTGTAAAGTGGGGATTTTTAGGGGGTGGAAACTAACAGGAGGTGAGAAGGTGAAAAGAGTGGGTAAGAGGGAGTGATCAAAGCATTTCAAAGTCAAGAATGAAAATAGAAACATAATTGTCGTATTTCATGTGTATACATTTGGTTACATCAGATGATATTCCTTTTCTTTCGGTCATCAAATATGACTTAAGAAACTGAGGAGACAAATAGTTTATTATATTTATTTTTCTTTTATTTTGTTTCTATTTTATTGGCATATACTAATAATACAAGGAGGGATGATAATTATAATTCCATAGATGTACACAGTGTACTTTGAACAATTTCACCCCTTTTATTATATTCCATTTTTCTAACACTGTTTGAAGTTTCAAGCTACTTCTTTTGTCGTTTCCTTTATGTTAAATGGACTTCCTTAAGCTTTCTTGAAAAGTGGGTCTGTGGTGACAAATTCACTTAGTTTTCCTTGATCTAACAACTATTTCCACTACAATCCTGAAGGATAGTTTTCTTTATGTGAGAATGAGTGTGTAATAGTTATTTTTTCCCAGAACCTCAAAAATTATCAATTTCATCCTTGCTTCCATGGTTTTAGATTAAAAATCTGCTATTACTGCACTTTTTTGTTTTTCTTTAGTGTCTAGCAATTTTTTTTCTTTATTCATTAACTCATGTGTGCATACATTGTTTGTTTATGATGCATATTTGTGTAGGCTTCTTAAGGTTTATTCTATTGGTGTCTAGTTTTATTTCTTTAGCTAAATTTGGAGAATTTCCATCCATTATATCTTTGAATACTTTTTCTTATTTCTCCTTTTCTATGATTTTAATACAAATATTAATTCATTTGTCATTGTCCCCTAGCCCCTGTTCATTTGCTTCTCAGTCTACATCATCTCTGTTGTTCAGATCAGGCAAATTATCTCCATTTCTCACCAAGTTCATTGGTTCTTTGGTTCTATCTCTACATTTTACTATTGTGCCCATCCAGTGGGATTTTTACTGCTGTTATGTTCTCCAGTTCTATATTTCTTGCTTAGTTCTTCCTGTGACTTCTTTGCTTGGCAGAGATTTTCTTTCTTTTCATTTTTTTTTAATGGAACTTGTAACTGCTTGTAGCATTTCATGACAGATGTTTTCAAATCTTTTCCAGAAAATTGTAATATGTCTACCATCTTGGTGTTACCAACTGTTAATTATCATTTTTCACTCATGCTGTGATTTTCCTGATTCCTAGTATAATAAGCGAATTTTCATTGTATCCAGGAAATATTGTATATTGTATTATGAGGCTCAGGATGTTATTTTCCTTTATTTTGTCAAACTCTCGTCCATTTCAATGCAGCAGGCTCAAGTCTGTGATGATGGATGGCTTCTTGCTGGGCTCTATTGGTGGTGTCCAGCACATGTGGAACACTGATTCTTATGGCCTCCATTGTGGATACACAAAGAGAAAGTTCACCCCCACCCTTGACACTTTCTCTTTTGTAGGCGGTGCATTGACCAGCACTGAATCATTGTATTGGAATGGGGTTATGTGCATCCTAAGTCCCTCATTTGGCTCTTTGACAATAGCTTCACCCCTCAGCACTTCACTCTACTGGTGGGGTGGAAGCTAAGCTTCTTAATACACTACCAGCCCCAGCAGGGGAGGGGATTGGAGTTCTTGCTGCTCCTGCTTCACTCTGCTTTGCTTAGTCTTAGTGATGCTGGTTGAAAGTGAGGTTGAGATCACCAGTGGACCCTGTAGACACCATCTCACTGAGGGATCAGAGCAACCCGCCTCCATGAGTAGGAAAGGAAAGACAAATGACTGTGCAGCCACCAAAGCCACCACTCATCATGTTGGCCTCTGTTCCAGTGGGAGATCCACTTCTTCCCACTCCCTAAAGCCTCAAGGGAGATAGGGTTTTTCCTTTTGGTGTTTGGCTAGGGTTTGGGTTGGTATTGCTAGAAAGGACTTTTCATTTTTAAGCTACCTCAGGCCTGATTCTTTAGCTAGGAGAATTAGAGTTTTCTATGAGCTCTGTCTGTTTGACCCTGTTGATTATTCTGGGATCAAGGCTTCTGTGGTTTCCATTTACCATACGGAGGAGGTGACACAAACATTCGTGAACCCCTCCTCCCACCATGTTGTTCCTCAAGAACTTGGGTTCCTACCATTCTGCCACCTTCTTTCTTCCTTCCAGAGTTTTCCTGTGCCTGTTTGTTGTATATGCCAGAGCTTTTTACTTGTAAAAGGGAGAAACTGGGAGGAATAGAGCTACTCTGACTTTGCTATAACTGTTCGATAGGCTCTTCAAATCAAATCAGACCTCCATATGTCTGTCCAACTATTGCAAGTGAAGTGCAACTTTTAATAAGCTAACTGGTGTCAAAAGGAGAGAGAGCCATCTGACAAGATGATCTGTGGTATAACTTGTTATTGTGAACAACTTGTAAGCATCATGAAATATATGTGCTTTAAAAACAATGATGAGAACTTATCCAAAGTTGACAAGTCCCACATCTGTGCTTTTTTATTTTTGTTCACTTACTGGAAATCCTGTCTTTGAGTCAAATCTTTAACTACATTTCCCTTTGAGGCTGAGTGGCTGTCAAACTGAGAAGATGCAAGGGTGTCTGATAGGGAAAAAGGAAAACAAAAACAGAAACCAAGGATGATAACTTTTCACTGAAGTAAGAGTATTCTCTTCCCCTGGGACAATTCTTAGTGACTTCTGAGGAACTAAGAAGGGAGGGTAGAAAAATGGCGATTTCTGAACCTCTAAAGTTTATTGGGTAAAGTTTCATGAGTACACAGGGTGATGGTATGCAGGCACTTATAAACTATGTGCTGATTTCTTCTATATTTGATAGATATCCTTATATACATATACGTGCATCCACATAGGGAACGCTGAGTAGAAAAGTTACTTTTGAGATAGCTAGAGTGATGCCAAGCACCCCAGTGCAGAGCCTATCTAATGTGCTGGATCTCAGGTGAGAAGAATGAACAGAGACCCGACAACCATAGTGAAGCTGGAGCCTCAGGACAGGGCACCACATGGGTCTCTGCTACTCTGTGCAGTTAACAATCGCAAATCACCTTGGCTTGCGTGTGTAGACAGGTGCCTCGTTTCTGTATCTTAAACTAAAGTGGACAGTTTAAAAATAATACGTAAAAAATAAACATTATTTTAAAGCAAAATTACTTGAGATGCATTCTGAAGGAAATACAGACTTATTTTGATGGTGCTATTCTAAATCAGAGCCATTATCACTAACAAAGATACTTAAGGAGCCCTGACACTAACTCTTGCAATTCAAAATTGCTTGTTTATACTATTCCTGCCTCTTCATCTATGTGTGAACATGTTGTGTGTTGTGGACCTTGCACTATGCTGGTGTAACCCAGCATGTGACATCTGTGCTGTGCGGGTGCCTGTGTTCTTTCAGGGTACTAGCCATGATATTCTCAATATTGTCAATCGCCATGCCTCACTGGCCAACCAAAAAGAATGAGGTCGCATGGAGCCCTCAGGTCTGGTTAAAACTTGCCCTCACCCCCTTCGCAATATAACATGCGAAGTGTGTATCTTTTATGCCCTTTCTGTCTGTGAGTGCTTAGGGGAAACTTATGTAATCTTCCACTTGACTGGGTTGGAACCAGCAAAGCGGGATTCCTGTCTCACCACGTCAGCTTCATCAGCTCAACCTTTCGAGATGGCCACTGACATGACATAGGTCTGCTTTTCTACCAAGATCTGTTCAAGCTCAACAAGATTTAGCAGTCTTTTTTGACTGAAAGCTCCTACCTGTTAAATGGATTACAGGTTCAGGCATGTATCATTTCCATTTATATTTGCAAAAATACAAATTGTCTATGAAATTCTCAAATGAGTTTCTGTTGTGTAACAGAAATGAAGCCTTGATTCTTTCTTCCAGATGACTTCTTTAGTAATGGAAACCCAGAAACTCAAAAATCCTTTGCAGTGTACAGGGTCATATCTTCCAGTGGCCACAAGAGGGGGGTAATGAATTTCACTTGTACTTACTTCCCAAGAAGGGAAGTATGAGGAAACTTTCCTTAACACAGAGGTTCTAAATACTTTGATTGCTGGATTTCATCCAGTGAATTAAAATTCTAAAATGGTGTATTGATTTCTACAAAAATGTGATTAAAGGTTTAAAATAAACCTGTTTGATACCATGGTGTTCCTGTCTTCAGAAACAAGCGGGATAAGGATGAAAACTGAAGAAAAAATGCCCACTCACAAGGGCCTAGAAGGACTTTCACCTGACACGCTCCACTCACATTTGCCTCAAGATATTGAACAACAACAAAAACATAATAAAATGCAACATTATTGCAAAACACATCTTAACATCCTGTTTCCAACTCAAATTAAAAATTCATAGCTCATCTGCAAGTTCCTACGTGCATTAACTTATTATTATTAAAAAAAATTGCATTGGCTTTTGTCTTGCCTTTTTGAAAGTAGGTAATACAGAGGCGAGCACAAAAGAGCTTTCAGCTGTATGTCTAAGTGCCTCTTGAAGCTAGCTATGTGCTTGACTGTGCAAGCTTGAGGGAAACCTACACCACTATCTATGGGTCCTTCCTCTGTGCTTTTGTTAGTGAGCATGGGCTTGGAAATGTGAGCTTAGTTTATGCTTCTGGGAAGAGTTGAAGGCAGCAATTATTCAGAATTAATTGGAGTTAGTGGAGATGCTCTCTTAAGCATCACAATTTCACCTAGGTTACCTCTTTATTCATTTATTTTGTCTCTTTCATGTGCTGTTATCAGCTCGTGGCTTAATGCTGGTCCTGATTAGCAGATCACTCTCTAGATTTTAGAATTTCTCCTTGTGGATAATTTATGTGATTACCAAGATATGGTTTTGTTTCTTCAAAATACCACTTGTAGTGGTGAGCGTATTTTTGAAATTATATGCTATAGTGAAATACTGTCTAGTAAGATCAATTATACAAATATATGGTTAGTTGATATAAGATAAAGTAGATAAATTTAGAGGATTTTTGTCCCAAGACATATGGAATAAATTGAAAATTCATGCTATAAGTAAGTGAAAAAATAACTATTGAAGTACACATTTAAATAAATAAAAAAATAGGAAAATTCAGGACTCTGAATCTGAAATAAAACTTCTTCATAAATCTCTAATTCTTGTTCTACATGAAAGAAAATTAAATTATAAGTCATAAAAGATGATGTAGGACTGAGATTTACTCAGAATAGATCAAACTTCAATATATAAACTGAAACACAAAGAATGAGTCAGGCTTTGCATCAGAAGACTGGAAAATGATTATACTTGAGTGTTTCATGCTCAAATAGGATTTGTAACATATCGGTGGGGTTTTTTTATTCTTCACTATGAGCTGCATTTTTATTAATTGATCAACTATCATATATTTTTGAACTAGAAGTACAAAAATAATTGTAACTTTTACTTCCCTCATGAAGTGAATGTCAATAATTGAAGCAATGGATATCTAAAGTAAAGCTTGCGTTTGTTTGGACAACTGGGAAAATAAGTCCTGGCTACTGCTCAAGAGAAGAATATTAGGCTGTAGACATGGCTCAAGTGGTAGAGCACCTGCTCAGCAACCATGAGGCCTTGAGTTCAAACCCCAGAATCACACACACACACACACACACACACACACACACACACACACACAAGAAGAATGTCTCCCAGCATTTCTGTTGGAAAGATAATTGGCGCATTGATCTGAAACCTCCTGTTACTCTGATGCAGTCATTCTAGGACCATGCTTTGAGAAGTGCTGCCCATTGCACCATCCAAAAACTGTATCGTTGGGTGATTCATTCTGTCAATGACAATGTCCTCAAATATGACAAAATATCAGCACAATCGTAAAAATTCCTAAACTGACAGAACTCAGTATAAACCCTCTCTAGCCAGCCCCTCTGAGTCTATGTGGTGCACAGTTTATGCCCAACCCCCTTGTCTGTCTGGCTCCTTCACTTCCTGTCAACCTCTGATTTTTGCTCAACTCCCTAGTCTCTTGAGGTCTCACCCCCATGTCATATAAACTCTGTGTCATCTACTTTACTGCCCTTTTTGGAAAGTTCCATCATTACTTACAAGTTGATACTTCATTTTCCCCAAATTCTTATATGGGTTTCTTTAGCAACATTTCTCCTAGACGTTTGTATTTCAAAGATTTTTTTATAACTTCAGATTAACATAAAAATGTAGGAAAATTTATATCAAATTGAGCCAATTGAAACTTCTCAGTGAAAAAATTCTTATCTACATAGTTAGGCCTCATCCATGTCCTAGACTCATGGGAAGGACATGTGAGAGAGGAAATGGTTGCTGAGTCTGTGTGAAGGAGCTTGTGGGTAGGAGGCAGCATTGCAGTTAGAGGACCTTGATGACCATCCAGACTCCAAGTTTGACATGTAGCTCTGGGTAGATAACCTGATCTCATGCTTACATACAAGTTAGGAGGTCATGGAAGTATTCAGCTCACAGTTTAATGAGAGGATTAATGGAGTGTTACTTAACAAATCATTATAACAGGGTTTGCATACAGCAAGAACCTGCTAAGTGTGATAAGTGATTACTTATTGCACATGCTAGCAAATGTGTTTATAGAATGGGTGTAAATAATGTGTTATGATAAATATACTTGATTTCAGGTAGAATTTTAAAAAGTCTACTTCAAAGCATTTAAATTCTGTGTTTGTAGTTTGTTGGTATGTGTACTCACACACACATTTATGTAGCAAAAAATCTGGTAGAACCCTCATCTAAGTACTCACCATATATTATTATTAAGAGTGTCTTAGTCCATTTGGGTACCTACAGCAAAACACCATAAAGTGAGCAGCTACAAATGAGTAAAACTTATTTCTCACAGTCCTGGAGTATGAGACAGCCAAGATCAAGATGCTGGTAGGTTCGTTGTCAGGTGAGGTCCATGGCTGCATCATAAACAGTTGAATTCTGATGTGACAGATGGCGTGAGACAGCTCTGTGGTCTCTTTCAGCAGGTTCTAATCCCATTCTCCAGGACCCCACACTCATGATCTGATTATCTTCAGAAGGCCTCACTTCCTAAGGTCATCACATGGGAGATTTTGTTTCATATATGATTTTGAGGGGGGCATATCTGGTCTATCTGAGAAGCAGAATAGCATTGTTGCTGAGTCCCCTGGAAAGAAGACAAACTAAGGAACCATGGATTTGAGCCAGTTGGTTAAGTAGTTGACGTGTTCAGATTGTTTCTCTCAAGCAAAATTTAAGAGAAAGGTTGGGGTCAGAAAGTTAGCACTCTAGGTGTCTCATATCAAGTTTTGGAATCAAATGTTAACCCTAAGTGGATATATGCCTTAATTTCAGTGCCATCTTGTTAGTAATTGTGGAAATTATTTGCTTACATTTTCTGTGCTTCAGTTTTATAATATACAAAATGAGAAGGAAAATATATTGTAACCAGGATTTTAACATTAAAATCTGCTTGTAGTTTCTTGCAGGTAACCGGTACTTCATGAATTGTACTTAGATTTTTCTGGGCATTTCCTGGGAATCTGACTCAAAAGGTACTCAAAGATGTTCATCAAATGTTTTCCATTTTATTCTCTTTGCAAATGCCCCAAACTCCCTGGTAGTGGGGAGGACAATACACTTCACATAACAAAACTAATTTCAGGTAACTTGTTGGGGGGTGGGTAAAAGGAAATATATTGGGAACACCTTGACCACCTCATGCACTGACTGAAGACACACAGGGCAATGAGTGGCTTGGGCCCCAGGAAGAACTGAGATCTCATTCTGAAAGACCTCTACTCCTCAGATTCTTTCTGATAGGTCTCTACTGTTCCAAGTCAGCTTTTCTATGCTGTGGAAGTGTGAGCATTTCCAAGTCTCACCTCTTAGTGATTCAGCCACCAGAAAGTGGACACTTACCTATCTATGTAAAAGCAATGATAATTACAATGATATTGATATTATGATTGTAATAACAACTTAGGAAAGGGCTCCTATTAACCAGCCTTTGCTGATGGACCAATAAGATGTGGATTTCTGTAGGTATGACCGCTTTACAACCATGTGGATTGGTGGTAGATGTGAGCAAAAGTAGTAAGGCTCCAGAGCACAGAGGCAGGGAACAGGAAAAACAAACCTTAAGGCTATGGTTGTCCTCACTTCCCCACTCCACCCCCCAACCCCTGATTAAAAAAAAAAAAAGCCAGGTACTGGCTTTTTCATTTCACTTCTTTTTCTTTGTACTTTTTTATATGATATAATTTTACTTCTGGAGAGTGAATCACTGAGGTTGGTGTTTAGTCAGATTTCTGTCTCTGTGTCATAACACCTGAGATAAACAACTTAGAGGATGAAAGACTTTTTTGGCTCACGTTTTCATAGGTTTCGATCCATGGTCACTTGGCTCAATTGCTTCTGGGCCATGGTGAAGAAGAACACTGGGGCAGAGCATGAAAGGAAGAGGGGGAGAAAAGCTGAGGGAGAAAAGGGAGGAAGAAAAGGAGGGGGAGGAAGAGAAAGAGAAGGAGGAAGGGGGAAAGGTCTGTGGTCCTAAGATCACCTACAAGGGCATGCTCAAAATGGCCTTCTCCCTCCAACCAGGTCAGACCTTCTAAAGTTTGCACCACCTCCCAATAACACCACAAACAGACAGCCCAGCTTTAGAACAGTACCTCTGGGAAATATATCAGATTCAAACCATAACAGATTGGGATGTGGGAATACTTAACGTGTGAAAAGGAAAACATGAGATTATATTTTGAGTGTTTATTACTTAGGAAGAGTATATTTACTGTGAGTTATCAAGAGACTGAAATCTCTTGTCTATTTTTTTAAAAATAAAATATTCATTTTTGTAGTTTTAGAAGCCTTTTTTTCCTTCTTCAGTCTAGAAATGGGTACAAAAGAGCTCAGGCAGTAATTTTCATTAATACCTCAAACTGTACCGAAAGAACTGCATAGACCGTAGTACCAAAAACCAATGTGATTCAGTGAGAATTTGCAAGTTAAATGTGAAACTATAATGATTGTGGGGTGTGGAAATCACAGGTGCTAGGACCCAGCAAGCATCTCTCCCTTTGCTCCTATTCTTCAGAAAACTACCAAGCAAGTGTTTTGGCACTTCCAATCCCTCTTTCCGAGAATACTCCTAAATTGATCTCTTTCTGAACCTATCAATGGGAGAACATAACATGGATTAGCTACAAATTTTACTGCAGAGGGATTGATTATCCATTAAATAACTGACTGCGTGTCAAGCTGATACAGGGAATGATCCAGTTCTTTATAGGCAGATTTCTTACCAGGGCATGGACTTAAACTTCAGAAAGAGTGACTTGCTATACTCATCTTTCAGCAAGCTTAAACACTACGCAAAAACAAACACACATTCAATAGGGTGCCCATTATTCTACTGCACTTAATTTAATGCTAGCCCTTTTTTCCTAGTATTTTTTTCCACTGAAGCTATTCACTATAGTTGCCATTTGTATATTATCTATATTTATACAATAATAAATATTATGTAATTATATAGTATGATTACTATTAGAATAAGTACATACACAGTTATATGTAAATATATATCTATGTATAATTATATATCCAATTGACATTATATACAATATTATGTATTATATATTATACAATGTTTATACAATATTAACCAGAGAGTTTTAGCTATGATAAGAGCAATGTCTATGCAAAGTTCAGGCAATGTCTATTCAACTCACTTTGCTGGTTTCTGTAAGCTTTTAAAATCAAATAAGTAAACTAGCTTTGAAAAGAAATTAATTTGAGCCCCACCATGGCTTCTGTAATAAGGCTATAAAAATCAAGGCATCGAAACTAATATGTAAGTGATTGATGGTTTATCTAAGAAAGTCCATGGTATACGTGGAACTGGCAGCGAGATGAGAATTTTTTTTTCTTCCTTTTTTATTGTTGTGCTGGGGGTACATTGTGACATTTATAAAGTTCTTACAATATATCATAGTTGAATTCAGCCCTCCACCATTCTCCTTTATCTCCCCTCCCCTGAACTAGTTTTAATGATGCTTTCTGTATTGTTGATGTGATTGTCCTCTATTGTAAGAACTGTGTAAAACAAATAGAGTTTTTTCTTTCTTAAGGCAGAGAGCATAGGTTTAGCTTAGAAATGTAGGATTCTTAGTTGGGGTTTAGAAGGCGGAAGGTTGTTTTGTTTGTGGCCTAGTGCCCAGTGAAGGTGAGTTTTCTCAAAAGGGCAGGGAGGAAGTAGCCATGTCCACTGATGCACAGAGCAAACCTGTGTTCGTGCCATTCCTGAAGACACAAATTCTGCCATCTCAATATTAAACCTGCTAATCCAACAAAGATAGCAACTCAGCCGCCACTTTCTCAGGCCATGTCCCCGAGTCCTTGGGGAAGTCAGAATGTTTTCCTGTGTGTGAAGGTTAATTTTAGGGGTAAACTTGATGTGTCACTGAGTGCCCAGCTGTTTAGTCAAGCATTGCAGGTATTTATGGGTAGATTTACAGCTATCTGGGTAAAAAGGATTGCTTTCTGTAATATGGGTGGGCCTCATCCAGCCAAGTCAAAGGCCAGAAGGAAACAAAAGTCAACTTTCCTCCAAAACCAAAGGAAATCCCTCCAGTATGATTTACTTTATGTAGAACAAATGACTTTTCTTACTTCACTTTCAGGACTGAGGCATTGACTCTCCTGGAATTGGACTTGCCAGCTGAAGATTGTGGGACTTTTTAGCCTCCATAACCATGTGACTCCTCACTTATAATGTCTCTTTTTATGTCTGTATGTATGTTCAACTGGTGTTTTTCCCTAGAGAGCAGTGATGCACTGTTCAAAACACAGACTTAATTATCTTTTCAAACTTTCCCTTCAGTACCTTCCCCACCCTGATCTTTTTCAACTCCCTTGTGGTTTATGTCTGTGGTCTAGGGAGGGAGCTAGACCTTCCTCTTGGGAACTGACCACTAAGCTTAGTTCCTGCATTGGCTCTAGAAGAGTGTGTTGTGATTATCAGTAGTAAAGCTGTGTTTGGTAATTTGGTAAGAACCAAATTGTTTGCCCCAGGAGCACAGCGGTTCCACTTCAGATCATTCCGCACAGTACCATGGCACAAATAAATGTCCCCTGATGGTTTGAAAGGCAACAGGGGATATCCTAGTTCTCCTTACAGACAGCTTTTATTTTCAGAAAGTCTCTTTGCAGGTGGATAGAACAGTAGAAAGGTGTACAGACAGCACACTGCCGTTGGTGTGTTTGAGAAACAACTAAGGAATCCAACAGACAGACAAAGAAGAAAGCCGTGTCTTATAAGGGAAGAGAAAACTGAGTGGGGATTTAGGAGAATCTGCGTGTCACTGGGTGATGTAAAGACTTCTACATCTCCAAGAAAACATTAATAAAATGTGGGCTTATTTGTCTTGATTTTTGATTAGAAATTTTCTCCTAAATATTACCTGAGTAATATTACAGATAGTCATTAAAAAGAAGCCAGGCTCATTGGACTCAAATCTGAGGATTATTAAAACTTCATGGTAGAACAAGATAAGTTCCTTTAGTGAGTCTTCCTGCACCTTTTTAAAAAGATAATGATTTGACTCTTTTCAAGGACAAGACTTTTGCCCTTTCAACTGAGAAAAAAGTCAACTTTTTAATCTAATACTTGGTGATAATCAATTATTCATCTTTAGTTTGTTTCATTCAGCTTTATTTTCTAGAAAGGGTTTCTTAATTTTTGCCAGAGACTGGTCTTGCACCTCTGTCCTTCTTCCTCTTTCTAGCTTGTACTATAGGCGTACACCACTATTCCCACCCCCTATCACTCATCTTACATTCCCATTGGCAATGTTTTCCTTGAAATGTTGCTTAAAAAAACTGGGTGAGTATTTATTCTTTAATTTACAATTTTTCAAGTGGATAACAAATGTTGTCCTTGCAAGAATTTTTTATTTTCCTTTTCAAAATATTTTTTGAGCTGGCTTCCGGCAACTTGGAGATTAAAATAAAAGTGGCAGTAGTAACCTCATTGCTTAAATCATTTTTGAGTTCGTCTTCTCTTAAGGATTTCTCAACAATCTGAGGAAGAAAATACATATGTGAATAATCTTCAGTAAGTACTTCTTGTATTTTTTAAAGGAAATGACATTAAAATTATATTTTAAAGTATGAGTAAATTTTACAGAAGGAAACAAGCCCTGTTGTCATCGACAACAAAAGCTAATGTAGTTTCTGTGTGTAGCAGAAAGCATTTTTCAAAGTTACTACAGTCTGATAATGCCTGGTAGAGTGTTCTATAGGTACTGGCAAGTACAGACGATTGGAGAAAAATAGTCACCAACGATTTGAGCCGAGCTTTGTAGGTAGGTTCTGTTGCAGATGTGGATCTGTGAGAATAGGTATCAATTTCAAAATGTATATACTTCATGTTCACAGGTTTTCCTGACTATATTTTTAAAATGTCAGATTAGCTTCTTTCTAAATCTCTTTCTAATGAGTCAATTTTCTTTTCTTTTTTTTTTTTTTGGCAATACTGGGATTTGAACTTGGGGCCTTGTACTTGCTAGGCAGGTGATCTACTACTTTAGCCACAGCCACAGTCCATTTTTGATTTATTTTTCAGAAAGGCCTCGGTTTTTTTGTTTTGTTTGGTTTGGTTTTTTTTGCTGGGGACAGGCTTCAGGCTATCATCTCCCAACCTATGCCTCCTGAGAAGCTGGGTGCACAACAGCATGTCATGCAGGCTTATTTATTGAGGTGAATAAGCCTCCACCAGCACTGTCCTTGAACTGCTGTCCTCCAGAGCTCCACCTCCTGAGTACCTGGGATTAGAGGATTGATCCCCTAACTTAAGCAGTCCAATTGCTTTTATTTATTTATTTATTTTGAGCACTCATAGCCTATTGCAATTTACTCAGTGATTTCATGATTTAAATTTGGTTAAGTGGGAGTTTCAACCTTCAGTGGAGGTTTCTCTCCCCTCTCAGATGCCTCCCTTTCCCTTTTCCCTTCCAGAGGTGACTGTAAGCAGGGTTCATGATACCTTCCAGCATCAGGAGAAAAGTATTACCGTTAGCTTCTCTTAACTCCAAACATTTCTCTTGTTTGGTTATTGTTTTTTGAGACAGGGATTCACCATGCAGCCCAGGCCTGGCCTGAAACTCCTAATATTATCCTCCAACCTCAGTGTCCTAAATGCTGGGATTACAGACATGTTCTACCATGCCCATCTGAACTCCAGCTATTTCAATTTGTGTTATCTGGGAACATTCAGGACTTCACTATCTTGATCTAATGAAGCTCAGTTAGCTCCTCCTCCTTCCAACCTTCCAATAGTGGGCTCTGCCTCACAACCTCAGCTCAGGGAAAGTTTCCCATCTCAGCTGAATGACCCCTGTCCTGGGTGTGTATGGTTTCTGTCCCTTTTATTCTGAAGATCTTTTCCAGGTTCTGCACTATAGCCTGTCTTGGAGTCATGCCTCACTGCAAAGCTGAGAATAATGGCTGCTTAGTATTGTGAGATTCCCTTTGTCATTGCAGGAGGTTGACAGACTCAGAAACAACAGTATTACTTCCCCAGCTCTGGAGGAATCAGAGGTCTGTTATTTCAGAGTTTCAAATATGTCAAATGTGTCTGTCATGTCACTAACTGTCTAACCAGCTACAGTCACCTTTTACAGGTGTGAGACAGGAAAGGTGGGGTCCTCTTGGAGATCCTGACAGGAAATGGGCACAGTCCTCATTGTGTGGATGTCACTTATTCCTTCAATTATCTCTTCTGAGTCTCACCAAAGTCAATGAGGGAGCATAAAGATTACACCTTGTTCAGTAACCTAGTCCCTTCTATCTCATTCTTTAGGTTTTTCTTTTCAATTTTGGGAGGGATTTTGCTTCTTTCCTATGAGACAGGAACCTATGGTTGGATTTTACACGGAATCACCCTGAACTCACTGTACTAATAGCCTAGCTTTGTCTCTCTCTCTCTCTCTCTCTATCTCTCTCTCTTTCTCTCTTTCTCTCCATCTTCATCTTTAATTCTCTGTACCCATCTCAGCAGAAGTACAGGCTTTGAATGACTATCTTCTCTGTTATGAGTTTTTTAAGACATCTTTTGAACGTCAAAGATCAGCAGCAATGGATTCCATACTAAGTTGGTTTCCACCTTCCTTTTGAAGCAGAATAGGTCATTCTCATCCTGGATCAGTGGAAAATATCAAAAAACAGTATTTACTGGAGGAAAAATATTTGGGGATAAGAGAAGGAATGTCTTGATGTTGATATGAGCTATAGAAAAAAGAAAAGAGAAAATCAGGTGTTTCATCTACCCTCTTCTGAGCTAGAAGAATGAAGCTAAAAGGAAGACAGGAGAAATATAAGTGAGTTAAATTTCCCTCTATGTTATAAAATTGCTTTTATTTGTATACTTTTTTTATTCTCTATCTAAAATATTTTCAGGTCCAGAAAACTGAAGATGGTCTAAAAGCAATAAATTGAAGAAAAAAAATAAACCTAAAATGAGCCTAGAAATATGGATGCTTCCGAGGAGGTTTGAGTTAATCTGCTCATATACAGTGTATGGCTTTTGGGTACAATGGAAAGCAGTGTTGTGTTGTGACATTTGGTGTGTAAAATAATTGTTACAACATAATGGAAATGAAGGTTGCCATGTTAAGTGAAATAAGCCAAACTCACAAAGTTTGCCTTTTGTCTCGTATGTGGTATTGAGGGAAAACAATGAGTAAAAAAGGGAATGATTACAGATGTAGAAGGGAAAAGAGAGGAGGATAGATAAGAAAGAGTAATAAAGAGGAGAAATACAATCAAATTAAATCACATGCACATATGAAGGTATAATAATGAAACCCCTTTTTACAATTAATATATACTGATAAAAAGAGCAGTGCAGAAGGAGGGAGACCTGTAGAAGACTTCTGTAGTAGTCTAAGCAAGGGATAATAGTGGCTTTAACATCACAGTACTTGTGAATATGGCAAGGAATTATTGAACTCTGGTTGCATTTAAAGACAGAGCCCAAAGAAATTCCTTCTTTTTAGTAGGCAGAACAAGAGTGTTCCCAGGATTTCTAGTTTGGGATATGAAATACAACAGAGAAAGAGAGAGAGAGAGAGAGAATTAAAGGAAGCCACTAAGACTTAAGGCTTTTGGCTGAAAATGGAAGGAAGGATTTGCCCTTAACAGGGGAGCGGGCAAATGTAGAGTAAATGTACGGAGTCCTATGGGGAGCAGAGTTGTACACACTGCACCTGAAATGTCTTGGTCATCCCATAACATGTTGGCAGTGATATATGAGTCTCAATTACAGGAAAGAGCTAAAGGCCTAAAACCAATATAAAGAAGTTGACAGCACATAGTGTAGTCCATGAAGCAGACTTGGTTTGCTAAGAGATTGAGTAAGGACAGAAAAGAAAGAGGAACCCTAAACTAATGCTTGACACTCAAAATTTAAAGATGTGGGGAAAGAAGGAGAACCCACAGAAGTGTTCCTGAGAAGGAAAAGAAGTGAAGTGGAAGGAGAACCAGGAGAACAGAATCCTGGGACCAGGTCAAGAAAGCCTGTTGAGGAAGGAGAAGCATCTTTGTCAAATACAGCTGCTGGGCCCAGGAGGAGTCATGTGTGGACTTAGCAATGGGGACCCTTCAGACCACAGCAAGGACAGAGTTGGATCCACTTTAATGTACAATCTGTGAAATCAAGAGCCCTCATTTGTTCTACTCCCTCTGGAAAGAATGACATGCTGATTGAGGTCTTCAAGTTGCTATGAATAATGGTTGTGGAAGTCCCCAATTATCTTCCCAGCTAAAAACTGCATGGTTTTGCTCTTTGAGCTGTTTCCTAAATTGGTGACAGGTGTGTTTGTTGTGACTTGGGAGGGCAAGCATCACTATCGTTGACTTCTTCAAGCTTGGTATCTCTCTCTGGTGAGATCCGAATCTTATGGTGAAGCTAGATATTACCCACAGAGAGAAAGGAAAGAAGAGGTCCCACAAGTGGATAAGCCCACTTCAGTTCATCATGACATCTTAGTACACCATGCATTCACATTTTACAGCACAGTGGCCTTGACTAGACATTTTAGAGACACAGGGTAGGGCCTGCCTGTCACACACCTGGCAGGCAGTGTGTGACATGCAGCGGGGAACAGAGACTGCCATGGCCAGCACTGACATAAGATGAACTCTCATGTGGATGACATGTGTGTAGCTATATTTTGTAAACAATACTAAAAATGTCACTGTGGTCCCCTTATTACAAACCTAAAGTAAAAAAGGAATCAGAGTAACACTAAGCAATTCCACTATATTCATTATTTCAAATATCATAAGTTTATCTGATGAAGACATAATCCTGTAGACAGATACTTCCTATCTGTGGGATATTGCTGACACCAGTCTCAATAATTTTGTGTTGAATGATGCATACATTATCATACTTCCCATTATTAATATTTTCTGGCTTTCATATGTTAGTTAGCTCTATATTTTAGGAAGAAACAATGAAGAAGTCTTCAATGGAGAAATATTTCCAAAATGACCTGGTATAAGATTAATAGTCCATAATTTCTGACTCCTGCCGCTCCTTGTACTCAACAATATCATGTACTGGTGAGTCCCTCAGAACAGGAAATCACTCTGCTTCAATTTGCTCTGCATGCTGTCAGCCGATGTGGGTGTTTATGGGTTTGCAGACATCAAACCTATATTGCCTGAAGAAACACTGGGTGAAGTGTGCAGAATGCATGTCACTATAAAACCAGCAGGACTCTGACAGTCCCACAATTTCCTGTAATTCACAGTCCACTGCAGGCCCTGTGGCATGGCATCAACAAGCTGTTTGTGCACAGTTGATCTCCATGTGTCTGCTTCAGCCTTGTCTCTTAAGTACATCCCCAGGAATGTTGATACCCAATTATCCCAGGATCCAAGGCCCAGAAGTGGAAAACTTTTAATTGTTTCTCCAAAGTGAGAAGCCACTTGAACTGCAGAATCAATTCAATAGTAATTGTGCTTCCTCTGGGTATCCCTTTAAAGTTTATCTAGTGTTTAAAAAAGATTCAGTCCTTGAACTTCAGGTGAGCCATGTGAATTGAAGTCCAGAATCAAAAGAAGACTGTTTTGTTTTTATTTTTTTTTCTAAGCAGCTGCAGGCTATCTCCCTGAGAAAGCTAAGCTACAAGTAGAAAGCAAAATTGTCTTCAAATGGCCCATTTTCACAGTGAATTTAAGTATGTATATGTGCTACGAGTATGTCATATCATCTGGTAAGAGACTAGTAAGAGAGGTGGGAGACAGGCAGGGGCCAGTCAGTCAAAACTTCACCTTTATATTTAATTCTCAGTAAAATTAAACTTTCATTTAGTTGACAGAGGTTTCCTATGAATTTAAAAGTAAATCAGTATTGTTTATGATTATATGATTAAATTGCTTTGCAATCACCAAAACCCATCCCCATTTCTTAAAAACTCATGAAGAGTCAATGCTGATCTTGGGCTGGGATTTGATCCTGAGTTGAGTTCATAGGGAAAAAAGCAAGATCACTTTTCTGTAGTAATTCCTCTGTTGCTCTTTCTCCATCCCGGCTAAGAGAACTCTGTGCTAATCCATTTTCCCATACACCTCACACAATTGAAAAAAAAAAAAAACAGTGAGGAAGAGAATGAAGAAAGGAAGGAAAAATCCATGTAATTTCCAGCGAATTTCAGCTGGCAAACGTCTTTAAAACCATTTTTTTTTCCTTCCTAGTACTTGGAATAGAGGTAATAGTGATTGGCAGTCTAGCAACTGCTTTATACCATAAACTGATCTGAATGAAGTAGACAAATACTGGGATAGTTGAAGAGGACAAACACAGTCTGGTCCTTAAAGATATAGGGAAACCTTTGCAGTAGACATATATAGGCAACTTGTACATTTATGTTGAGTATTGGGTAAATATTTCTCTCTATTTCACCAGTTTTTCTATTTTGTTTTCCTATAAAGTACTGAAGGATTTAAGCTTAACAGGTTCTGCCCATCTCTCTGATTTTCTGCATATTGGGTGTGAATGGGGCAGTATATGCCACTGTCATACCATTCCTCATGAATCCAGCCTATTCAGCGTCTTAGTATAGTTCTTGTTTCTGAAAAGCACTCAAACTCCTTCTTCTCACCCACCACTTACTACCAGATGCACCCAGCTCTGCAAGGACAAGCAATAATAAGAGCAGAAAGCATCATCTATACAGTGTCCGGGGTGAATCCTGTGGAAATTCATTCTACCCAAACAACAAAGAAAATGTTAGCAATCAAGACATTTAAAAAGCAAAGCAAAGAAACAAAAGATACAGTGATGAGGATTTTGCTACTTTTTAATCCTTTGGCTTTAGCTTTTGGTTTTGGCTTTTCATCTGGTTTGTTTGAAGCAAGTTTCCATTTTAGGAGTTCCTGATTACCCGGTTTCCTGAATCTTAAGGAAGAGTAATAGCCAGGTCACTCTGCTCTACCGGGCTGAGTACAGAGAATTTAAGATTGTATTTTTCAACAGGCAATGATGGAATGGAAGCAAAAAACAGATTATTCTAATTGCCACATCAGAGTTCTTTGTGCTAAATTTTGGAAAATATTTATTTATAACCAGTTACATTGTGAACGCTTTGCTGGTGAAATGGGCCCAGCTAGAAAGAGAAAAAAAATCTGATTTAAGTAGGAAATCGGAGTCTATCTTCAGATGGTAAATGCCATGGGGCTGTAATGGTTCTCCTGCTGACAGACTGGGAGAGGTGTCTTGAGGGCAGTTGACAAAGGTTAGATGTTTTTAACACCTCCATGAAGCCAAAGCAAAATGGGATTTATATGTTTTTTAAATATGTCTCTTTTCAAATTACTGAAAGACACAGGCAAAATATAGAAACCACCCAAATATCCATCAATTAAGTAAATAAAAAAATGTGGCCTACTCATGCAATAGTGTATTATCTACTACAAAAGCAATGAAGTAGGGATTCATGACAGAGAACAGATGGGCTACAAAGACATTATGCTCGGTGAAGGAAGCAAGACAAAGAGACCAAAGAATGCCCACTTCCATTTCTCTGATTTGCCCAAGACAGATAGTCTATGGATGAGGAAGAGTAGACTTCAGGTGTGGAGGGCTGGGGATTAGGAAGGGAGCAGTGGCAGCTGTTAGGTTCATGGTCTCTTGGAGTGATGGGAGTGCTCTGAACTAGGATTTCAGAGATGACAGCATGAATCTGAGAACACTAAAACATGGAACTTACATTTTCAAATGATGGAATTTTATGGTCTGTGAATTATTCCTTAGTAAAGATGTTAAAAATGGGGGAAATGTAGACAAAAAATACTTTCAAATAATACAAGACCAACCTCCTGAAATACACATCATTTTTTTTTTCCTATTTCAGCAATAGATTGCCTGTTACAATATGAAGATTATATCACATGACTCTAAAGCAGAGATACAGGCGGCTACATTTAACCATCTAAATTAAACAGCTGACAAAATGCACAGTCACACCATGACAGCAAATTTTTTTCCTGTGGAATAGCAAGTCCATTTTTAAATAACACATTCATGCTTAATTTAATGAGTGTCTCTTTAGGGGTTAAGGACCAAAACCCATGTTAACCTAAAATGTGCACAATGTAGCACAAATGGAAATATATTTATGTAAGTTACACATGAATTATTCAGTGTTCAGACACCAATCTGATTTTGCATTAAATTGCATTGATAGAGGCTACCCGATCCTGACAAATTAAGCTGTATCAGAGCCTGGCCCTCTCTTTGTTCCTGCCCTGAATGGGCAGTAGGGGGGCGACCTTCATTATGCTCACTAGTTCTTTCAATTCTCCCCCAAATGGCAGGTACTAAACTCTTCCTGACACCACTCTTCCTGATACCACTACTTTAAAGAAAATCAACTGATTATGATTATATGTATATATTTGTAGGACATGTTTCTAGCACTGTGGGGTTTACAAATAGGTCAAAAGTTGCTTCCTTTAAAGATCTTCACTTCTAATTGTAGAGAAGTTATTGGCAAATAAGGAGTTAATAAAGTTGTTATCAAGAGACCACCCTTCAGATGATAATTAAATGAATCTATTAACAGCTTGATATTTATTATTTGTTCTGAAAATGCATAAAAGGAGTTACAACTGAGGATCCTGTAACATAGTAATACATCCTTATAATTGTGCTGTAGACAGGTCTAGACATTTGTAATAAACCTTTCCACTCTTTTGCTTATTGCATCTATGCATTTTATTTTACTTTCAATTTTTATGTATTTTATTTATTTTTTATTTTCATATTGTCGTTGTATTGGAAGTACATTGTAACATTTACAAAAGTTGTTACCATATATCATAGCTGAATTCACTGCTTCCATCATTCTTTATCCCCCCTCCTCCCATTCCTGGAATAGTTTCAACAGATCTTATTTTTTCATTTTCATACATGAATACATACTATTTCCAATACATTCACCCTCCTATACCCTTTCCTTATGACTTCTCCCCTCCCACTGCTACCAACTCCCAGACAGAGCCTGTTTTACCTTCCTGTTCTGCACATTTGTTTAAGATAGTGATGAATGGAGTTTCACTGTGACATTTCGACGTATATATGTATTATAACCTGAATTGGTTCATCCCCTCTACTCTTCTCCTTTCTACTTTAGTCCCCTTCTTATGATGATTTCAACAGGTTTAAAAATTCTGTATTAATTATTGTATAGAAAGTACATCAACCATATTCATCTTCTTAATTTCCTTCTTTACCCTCTGTATCTATGCATTTTAAATCTGTGCAGCTCTTATCTATGATGCAAACAATGGAGAAATCATTGTGGAGAGTAATTTCCTCTTTTTTTTTTTACTCTGGAACTTTTGTATTGCCATCTGTCTCTTTACCCCAGGTTTTGTCTCACAAAGAATGGTTTGTAGGGCACAGTTGGAGAAGGGGTGAGATACTTTTGCCCAAACACGGATTTTGGCCCAAGTGATATCAATGTGCACATTTTTCTTACTAGGAAGTCCTATTGTCTCTTTATGGCTTCTTTCTGGACTTGGACTAGGCTCTCTAGCTATTTATCCCTGGTCCTTATGCATTTGATGACATTTCCTCAGTTCACGTGTCCTCTTTTCACATATTATTTTCCAGGAATGGAGCACTCTTGTATTTTTAAGCTAACATTCTTTAGACAATTGATACTTTCTCTCAGACATCCTAGGTGATGTCCCATCTCTTCTTCCCTCCTCCTTTCTACCCATCATGCCAATCTAGAATCTGCTATATATGTATATCTTGTTGGTTTCAGAGATTATAGAAAATTATCTTGCAAAGAAAACTTCTTCCTGACTTTTCTTGGAACTTTTAAAACAGACTAAATAAATTGGGTGAACTCTGAGCTCACTACTCACATCAGAATTCCTGTCATTTGAAGGCAGTCCTGGACCTGACACCGTGAGAAACAAAATGCAAGAGTCCCTTTGATATACCCATCATTTTATGGGGAAAAGGATGAACCGAGGATCTTGGAGGATATCTGGATGGGATGAGCTGGTGTGGGAATTAAGAGAATTAAGACCTTCTCTGAACTAGAGAACTGACTCTTCACTTTGCTTCAATGATTCTCTAAGATCAAAAAGCAGAGCCTTGTCGTGCATTGAGAATTCCATGACTTATTGACTCTGCAGTCATTAATGGTGAGCAAAACTAGGAGGTACTTACTGGAGACTGAACTGCCATTTTTTTCAGTTTTTCAAACCTGCCAGGCCTTTGTTCTCTTGCCCCATTCACGGGGTCCATGTACTTGAAGGTGGAAAGTTTCTACCTGAATTTTTGTTTTTGTAAATGGAGGGGGAGGATTTACAACTAATTTGAACTGATGACTAGAACCCAGAAATGAAAGGAGATCATAACATAAGTATAACAAGTATATAGAGAGAACTTGAACCACCCTCTGAGGCTAGAAATTCCCAATAATTTTTTCCCTCCTTAAGACACAGGTAAGTCAGTGACAGACCTGGCCACACCCATCCTTTCTGAGTAATGTGAAGCTCCTCTGTTGCAAAGGTTAAACCTCCTTTCTGAGCATGAATGTGGAAGTCAGATCATCCAGAGTTTGTGCAGGAGAAGCTGGAGATCTCAGTCTGCCATTTTGCATGTGGATCCTTGGTGTTAAGTGACTAAGAAGCAAATGAACAGCAATAAGAGCAATGACAGCAGAGGAGAGAGCTAGTTCAAAAGGGGGAAACAAAGAGAAGCAGCAGCAACCCAGGACATGTCCAAGCCTTGGGAGGCAAAGGCCAAGGGACTCTTCCCACCTATGCACATTGCCACCCAGTTATCAAATTTGGGGTTATTTTATCATGTGAAACTAAAAGGACTTGCCTGCTGACCTAGGTGAACACATCTTGCTGCTGATTGCTCCTAATATATGTTCACTCTTAGAATATTCTAAAATTTTCTGCATTTGCAAAAATCCTTTATGGGCTAACTTAATACATATTTATTGAATCTATTCTATATGCAAGACATTCCTAGCATATTATAATATGAATAAATCATACCAGTGTCAAAACCTTATTTACATTAAGACATATAGAGAAAATGTGGTGGAACTTTTTATATTCTGTATTTGATTAAGCCTACCCTCTAAGCCCTGTCTCCTGGGTATGAGCAAATTTAAGAAGCCTCACACTTGCTTCTGGTATTGACGGTTTCCTTTCCATGAATAACTTCCAGCTAGTCTAAGTTTAATTTCTGTTCATCCCGATCAAAGTACCATGAATTTCTTCTCTGCAAAGAAGCTCTGTCTCTCCACCTTCTCCCAAGCATAGGTCTAGGCAGAATAGTGGGTGCTATGGTGGGTTCATGGAACATAGGAGGAAGGGAAGTGTTGCTGGTCCAAGGTGGGTTGCAGATGTGACTCACTAAGCCATCTTAGTGATGGTTCTTTAGGCATCATCTGATAAAGACTAGAATTAAGCATGGTGCAAACTTGCTGACTTGATCACAACTCAGTGGTCCTTCCTTTTGTCCTGTCCTCATTTTCCTTGCTTGGTATAGGTGACAAGATGTGGCTACATAAAGCACTCATATGATCTCTGGCTTTCAGACATCCCAGATCATTTTGTTTCTCCCTCCTCCACTATTCAGTGCCTCAGTAGAATGACATGAGGGAACTCAGGATCCTTTCTACCCCTTGGAGAGTGGATGACACTTGAGATTGCTTTTCTGCAGCCCAGCCAGACTGCAGAATAGCATTTACATGGATGTCGCTTCACTAACAACAGTACAAGTTCTGTTGGGGATGGTGTCTTCTAGATGGGCACGGAGCCAGTGCTTCTTCTCTGTTTTCCCACTTCCATTTCAGCTACCTGGCCTGCTTGATGGTTTTAAAAGCACATTCACTGATTAGGTGACACTCCTTCCACAAACTGAGGTGCTCCTAAGAAAAGGAATAGGTGCTTTTAGGAATAGGAGTTAGCCCTAGGTACTCCCATGTAATGAACTGATGCAAATTTGACTGGACAATCTCTCTACCCCCTCCTTTCTATCTTCTTTTTTCCTCTCTTAACTTCAGTAGTGAGACACCATGTAGAAAGTCTTCTTGGATTCTTCAGTTTGAGAACCAAGATGTAGAAATCTCTTGGAGTGACAGTTGCCTGCAGAGCATCTGGTCCATCCCTGGTTGCCAGTCTTCCCAGCCCAAGCAGCAGCAATGTGACTAGCAAGTGAGGAAGAAGGGATGGGATATGACTCCAGATCCCATCTAGTCACTTCAGGAGAAACAACATGGAGCAGAGCCTGTCCAGGCTGAAGAGTGAAGCTCTTTTAAGGCACTAATACTTTACAAAGTCACTGTAACTGGCATATGCCCTTAGTCTCTCTTTAGCACTGTAGCTGGACGGGAAGGACCAGATCTCTGACCCCATCTTGCCACTTCCTGAGCAGTTACCCAGTTTTTTCTTCAGCCATCCAGGATCTGAAGGGGTAGGTGGACTTTCCATTTTTTACTCCCCTGTGGCTGAGGTTCTAACTTCTTACAGTCTATGATTATTATTATTATTATTTTTGCAAAGCTTGTCTCTTGTGTTGCATGGGAATAAGAGGACTTCATAGGACCATTTAGTTTTATTTCATTAAAGCTTGGCTTTCAACACTATTGTTAAGTGGAGGAGTCAAAACTATCCTGTTTGAGGCTCAAGACTGATCTGGGACACTTTCTTGTGTTCTGGGATCATGTTGTCCTTTCATGGAAGCTTCTGGCCCTTTGTTGAACCAAAGAGAAGGTAGTCAATAAGGAAAGGCTATCCAAGGAGGAAGTAATGATGTATTATTTTGTCATATTCAAAATAATGTTAGCATTATACAAGGAAGCATAAATGTGTTCCTTGTCATTAAAGAGCTTTAGGGTTATTTGTAGAAGCAAGAAATTAATATTAAAAAAACCACACACACACACTAAAAACTCCCAGTATGGTTTAATTCCAACTGAGGGATGTGAACCATGCTAGCATATTTTAAAAAGCCATCCATATGATTTGGAGTTATTAAAAACAGTTTAAAGAGGGTGGTAGGACTGGAAGTGGTCCCTAATGGCAGACAGACAGATTGAGGAAGGACATGGAAAGGGCAAATATGTAGAAGTCACAGGAGCAGACACATAACATGAGGGAGGCAAGAATATGCTTTGCTCCCTTTGTGAGAAGCATTTATGTCCAAAAGACCAGAGGACAGCAGGAACAGTGAGCAGTGGTGGATTGAATGAGCAGCTGAAGGGTTCCAGTGTTTATCCTTTTGGGCATAATTGGAATGCAGGAAAAGAACAGTCATTTAGAAACAGGATGCTGTCAGTAGTACATGATATGAGTTTGCATTATTAGAATCCTAGGGAAGAAGACCATGTTATAGTACAGGTAAAGTTCTTAATTGGTAGTGTGGTAGGTTGTAACTGTTTGATTAGCATTAGTCCTTAATACTAATATTATTATTATTATTATTGATGCAATAAAGATGGAAGTTGTATTCTTGAAGATAGTAACAATGAGTCTGTATTGCAAAGAATAAGTAGAGTATGATTAGCAGACATCTAGGGTTTAAAATTGAGGTTGTAAGAGAAAAATGGAAACAGCAAAGTGAAATAACAAGAACTCTGTGGGTCAGTTTAGTGAAAACATTGATGGAAGATATTCAAATATACATATATATATATATATATATATATATATATATATATATATACATTAGGTTTGGAGTCAAATATTTCTTAATATTTTGCTAAAGAATTTGTACAAGAACAGTAACTTAAACCATGCCATGTGCTGTACTAATCACTTAATGTTTGCTTCCCACTGAAATCCTCACAGCAAGCCATGGGATAAGCAATAGTGTCACACCAATATTACAAATGAGAGAATTCAGTTCAGCCACACGTCAAAAGGATGACATCATTAGGATTCCAAGCCATCTCAGCCTGAAGGAGCCTGATTTTTAATTATTCTCTTTATACTACATTAGGTTTTAGTAAGTCCAAGGGGAAACAATAAAGACTTTAGAGTAGGAATGTCATAGGAGCAGGACTATAACTAAGATGACTCTCCTGGCTCTCCTGTATTGCATAGATTGATTAGAGAGAAAAGTCGAAGCTGAACCGTAATTAAGAGGTCACTGCAAGTACTGAGGAACTGAGCCCTCATGAGTGCCACAAGCATTAGAATGTGTCCAAAGTGGACACAAACAGGATATTTGATATAGTGTTAAGTGAGAAATCAAAAACAATGGTGACAGTTCAGAGCATGATAAAATTTTGTTAGCAACATCTAAAAGAGGAAATACAGAGGATTTGCAAAGACCTGGGAGAAATCATGAGGAAGATGAACTTGACTTTGCAATGTGTCTTAGTTTAAGTTGTTACTGAAGAGAATATGGTGGAGTAAAGCCAAGAACTATAACAAAGCATCTGGAGTTTAAAAGGCAGATTGGAACTAGAGACTCTTCTACATGGAGCTATCTGGCATCATTTGGATAAAGCAAGAATATAAAACTTCAAACTAATAAAATCAACACAAGATGAATGATGTGAGCTATGTGCAGGAATATGTCCCCAAAATATGCCATTGTAGAAGCAACCACCCCATGTTATGACAATAGAGCTAGGTTCTTTTCTAATATCAGTAGGAAACCAGAGTTGTCTTCTTAGAACAGAGGGGCATCTCAACTCCAAATGTGGTTAAAGCAGCATAAGACTGTGGTGTTGGCAACAGGGACAGAACTAGCACCAGGAAGCAGTGTACTGATGACACCTACCACGTGATTGTAGGACTCTCTTTTTAGTATCCTGGACAGTGAGGAGTTGACAGTATCATTCCGGAAGTGCAGCCTGCAGAGAATTCTACAATGCTAATAACTCCTCCTGAATATATAAACCTCACCATATAAAATAGACAGATTCAATTTATTCGTCTATGGAATCTTGATAGAGTTAACTCAAAAATTATTTAACTTTCTTTCTCTTTGTTCTAAGAGAAAACTCCTGGTCATTTTTTTTTTAACACCACCAAGGAGAACTGGCACTGCTGACCACTCAGGTCTCAGTCATTTCATGAACCTACATAAAATTTCTTCCTTGGCTTGTGTTTGCCTCTAGGAAGAGGATAAAAAATTTAGGAAATACCAGCACAACAGACTGGCTACTGGATTTAGAATGACTACATCAAAAACCAGGTGCTCCTTAGGGCAAGTTCTGAAAAAAATATGGCCATCTCTTTTTGTAGCTCTTTCTTGAAACATAACATAGACAGTATAGAAAGGAAATAAGATTGCCAAGGGTTGGAGGTATGAATATATAGTAAGAAACTAAGACACATAGGGGTGTGGGGGGCAGATGGAAACAGACAGAATGGAGCTCAAAAGCATAATTTGGAAATTACTGACAATATTCAAAAATGGAAATAAGGAAGGATTTGTTAAAGTATAGAAAAAAATATATGATCAGAGAGGAAGACAAGAAAACTGCCTTAATAGACAAGAAACAAGTACAGACTGAGTTCTACAGAAAGCAGTGTTGCATAAGTGAATAGAAAACCCATTTTATTCAGTGAATAAAGAACTAAGAAAATCATAAAGAATGGCAAAAGTGAAGAGATGTAAGTCAGCTCTTGGAGGTATGTAAGAGTTTGAGAACCTAAAGAATTCTGGTGGCTATCTGTCATGTTCTAGAAGTTGATGTGCTCAAATAAGTAAAGAGAGAGAAGGAAAGGGGGAGGAGAGAGAGAGAGAGAGAGGGAGAGAGAGAGAGAGAGAGAGAGAGAGAGAGAGAGAGAGAGAGAGAGAGAGAGAGAGAGAAACAGAAAGAGAAGAAGGGAGAGAGAAAGAGAGAGAATGGCTTGTGAAATGAGACAGGTTTCTATGTGCTTTTGCTGGCATGGTGGGGAGACAGGATGTGCACAGCTCAGCAAGACTAACAAGAAAGTGCAGGTTTATTCTTTTCCCTGGGGTGAATATCCACCTTGTTTCCCCAAATAGAAATTGTACTTTACAATTGAAGCCATCGTAGGAGATGTCCTTATTCTGGGAGAAAGCTTCTTGAAACTGCATTTTTAAAAAAGTAGGTATCTATACAATGTTATGACTACTTTCCGAATAAATGTCACATTTTGAACTTTCACAGCCAGTGTTCGTATTTCCCCAATCTTCCCAATGTCAAGATACTCTATTTGAGTAAATTCTGCATTGTTGTGAAAAGAGAGACCAATGTCAGGTTCTCCACTGTATTAAGTGGGATTCTCTGTTGTAATGCAGATAATAGCAGGAGTTATTAACTAGGGCTTATCAAGAGAGTGCTGGATCATTTGGGTAGCAGCTGAAGGTTTTACAAAGAGCAGATAAATTCAAGTGCCTTTTCTCAATCTTTGTTTTTCTTGACACCTCTGCATTTCCAGACACTCTTAATGACTTGCTTCTAGATTACTTTCCTCCCAGGGGCTGGACTTTCACACTGCACTGCTGACCTTATCTCTCTTTCTGAACCTATTGCTTCTCTTTATTCTTCCAAAGTGTTCCTTGTCCTTCTTTGCCCTTCTTTTGGGGAGTGTGCCCACTTTCACTTGATTTTCTCTTTCCCCTCAAAATATTTTCCCTTAGTACTATATCCAATTTCATATCTATCACACTTAGATGACTTGCTTTTATTTTGACTATCACATTCATTCTTTTTGGTACAGTTTCCCAAATTTTATTATTAGGTCCATTGTCACTTCAAATGTATCACTTTTTCCAATGGGAAAAACTATAAGAAGAAAGTATAATGAATTAACACAACTGTGGTTAAAGCATATCAGAAGAAAATGACAAATTAGCAAAAATTATTTTAAATGGCCATAGAAAGGATTCATTCACAGGAAGAGCTTACAAACTGTTTTTACCAATACCTAACAAAAAGAAAAGACATGTACTTACAACTTATGATAAAATGTAATTAGTATTAAACAAAAGTGCTCAATATCCTTACCCATTAGTAATTAAATGCTCATTTTAATTAGTTAATTCACTTATTTATTTTTTGGCAATATTGGGGGTTGAACTCAGGGCCTTGTCCTTTCTAGGCAGATACTCCACCACTTGAAGGTGCTCAATTTAAATTAAAAGAAAAATATTTAATCTCATCAAATAAGGAAAGATGAATTAATATCATATTCAATGTGATATAAAAGTACAAAGGCACACCATTCTTTAAAGAGGAGTAATATAACTGTTTCTACATAAAATATATCTCAAGAAAATTTTTAAAAATTTACAGTCATTGACTCAGCTTTTCTATTTCTAGGATGCCACATCAAAGCATAGAATCAGGTGTTTGCACCAAGATTTGAATACAAGGGTTCTTACCATCTTGCTATCAAGTATGACCCATCATCCCTCCAAAGGCAACATTTCCAGGAGGTCAATAATGCTAAGTGGCCAAAACTCACTCAGTGCACAGATTTGGATCATGTGCATAGACCATTACCCTTCTGATGGTCACATTCCCTAAATATTACTATATATTTGTCTTAGCCTTAGAAAGACATATAAACCTGGACTTTCCGAAGAGATGTATGGCAACCCTTTCAGAAACCCTGAATTGTGTAGGTGGTAGACTACGTGTTGAATATATGCAAACCCCTAGTTCAATCCCCAGCACTAATAAAGAAAACAAACAAAAGCCCCAAATAAAACCTTAAATTATGTGTTTGTGTGGGTCTCTTCCCTAATGAGATAGCTGCCCGTGGACCAAGTTGCTGCAAGATCTTGAGACAACCACCTAGATTCTCTGAGTGTAAAAGAATCACAATGAAAGTATGTGCAAATGTCCAGTTATTCAAGACTGCTTTGTTTTGAGGGCATAGTTTTGAAATTTCAGGTCTGGGATGTAGGGTCAATAAACACACACCTGCATGATTACCACCAAGCCACAGTAGCATCAAGACACTTCATACAGCAAGTCCATGGTTATCTCTGCACTCTGAACACATCTTTTGAAATACACACACAAGAGCAATATAAACTAAAGATTATAAAAGCACTACTTCGGGTTCAAGAAGCATTTTTCTAATTAAAAAACACTTTCTACTTAAAAATAATTGCAAACTTGTTTTATTGCATGACACAATAGTGCCATGATTCATCTCTTAAAACTTTCAAAAAAAAATTCTTAACTTGTTGACCAGCAATTTCTACAAATAATGAACTGTGCTTGAAACTGAACCTTCAAAATAAACCACAGTCTTGTAATTCTAGCAGTGTGATTTGAGAGTCCTTCTGTTTGTAAGCTCTGACAATGTGTTGTCGAGGCAGAGGCACCTGATGTGGCTGTGAAGCATCAATCAGACTGTCACATGCTGCTCTCTTTCAAAATGTCACCAGGTATTAGTTCCTGGTGCACAAAGCTGCTTATCACTGGATCATATAAGATCCTATTAGCAAACAAACAGTAGTGCTAGCTATTGACAGCAGTCCATATCACTTTGACAGGAAAGGGCCCATGATTTTCTGATGTAGCATGGGATGACAGTGTGGTATATGTCATTTGAAAAAAAAATCGTGGCTTGAACACTACATTTCAGAACTGCTTTTTCCTCAGTAAGTCTAAAATAGATATGTGGGAATAGCAGATGAATCATGGACCACTTGAAATTTAGTCATAAGCACAAATGTACTAAGAGTGTGCAATGGGTCTTTGCATCCATCAGCAAGTTTAACAAGACTCTCATGGGCTAATCCTAAGAGAGTCAGACTCAGGTAACCTCACAACTCTCCCCCACATCTGCTGGGATAGATTTTATTTTCATTTTCTGCAAGGATTGAAATGGGATGGGATGGGGGTAGATAAAACTTTATCTAGACAAAACTCAGGCATCTTATCCTAGAAAAAGTTAACTCTTGGAGTGCAGCATGAACAAAAGGGACATGTCGTAAATAAATAAGAAGTAAATGTAATCCAAAGTCTTGACTCACCTGTGTTTCTTAATAGCACACATTCCTTTAGAACTTACTGGAAGCCACAGACCACATGGGAGCACAGTTACCTCAGGGCCATTTCTTTGGTTCATACTCATGGTACATAATACAGGTGGAAGCAGGAGGTCCCTCTCCATGAACGTAAGTTTTCTGCCAACCCTTCAAGGTCTCCTGCCCCAAACACTCAAATGCTCATTTCTGTGATGCCCAGATATGGCTCATCCTTCAAATGTCACCTTAGCTGTCTTATCTTCAACAGAATTCTGATCACCACCTGTTAAGTGCCTGCCAAGATGTCTGCACCACCTTACCCCTTCTATTCTTTGCTTTATTCACATCCCACATCACTCTTTGGAATTATTGTGTTGTGGGTTTGATTTCTTCCTGCCTTTCTTCCTTATTTCTCTCAGGGAGTAAAAGCACCATGAAAGTAGGAAATGGGTCTCTCCTGTCAATTGCTGGGTAATTTCAGTGTCTGTCAATGCTAGACACTTAAATATATGTTGAGTTCATCAAATGAAGTCTTTACTTGTAGGGTACCAATTTCCCTCCAGGGGAAAATAACACATAACTTGGGCTCTCACAGAGCCACCCTTATTGCGTTGACAGGAAAAGTCTTCCTGTCATGGAAGCTGTTCATTCAAATGTGACAGGGAGAACACTGCTGTCACCTTCTATTTACACCAGCTGTGCCCAGATAAAGCACCAGTGACTGGGGTGTCAGGGCTGGGGCTGTGCTCAGAAAATGGAACCAGAGTCTCAGAGCTTTTCACTTGCTGTCACCAGGTTATCTGCTTAATGGTCTGATTCTCTGTCATCTGTCCTTCCAGGCTGGACACTGGTAACATGTCATATAACAGTTCAAAATTCCTGTGAAGAGGAAAAGAGTCCCCTTCTACCTATTCTTGAATCTTCATTGGGGTTCATTGCCCTTTTGTTTTCATTAAACACTATGATCATGACTTAGTCACCTAGTGAGATAAATGTTTAACGTATATTTTTTCATACATGACTGAAACTGAACTTGGAAATGTGAAAATCTGAAGTCAATTATAAGAATGCTTTCATATCAGGAGTTCATCAATGTGTTTATTCCTTGTAATAGGCATGTGAAGTTGAAAAAAATTTTATTTTACATATGAAAAAACAAGGCATATAGTCTTACTGTGAAATGGAATTTTTCTGGTTTTTTTTTGAGACGGAGTCTGTCTATATAGTTCAGGCTGCCTTGAATTCAAGATCCTCCTACCTTAGTCTGCTGGGTGCTGAGTAGAGCTGAGATTATGGGTGTACTCTACCATGTCCAGCTGTTCTGAACTTTTTTTGATTATATGCAGTTTCTCGAATTAAACATGAAACTAAGGTTACGTGTTCTCTATTCCTTTCAAAGGGAATGAGAAAATAGCCCACATAAAGGCTTTGAATTTGGCACAGGTAAGAGGAAACTATTTGGGGATATTTCCATGTGAATATTTATGCATTGTGGATGCTTAGAAAATATTTATTCAGCTAATAACTAGCCCAGATTAAATGAGAACACAACCATGCTCACTTGCCTAACACACAGGAAAGCACCCATATAGATCACTCTGCAGATGGAACCGAATCACCTACCTGAGCTTAATAATTCTATGCATCATTGTATTGGCTACGTGACAATATCTTACTGTGATGAAACTTGCTAAATATTGTTAGTTCTGCTTTGTCATAAAACCTGTTCCACAAAAGTTTGCTTATGTAAAAATAATAGAATGCGAGGTCCTTTATTTGAGACCTATACACCTAGCACTTGAATAGTTAAAAATGTTTAGATGATGTTCTTTCTTGTAACATAAATTAAATTGGAGTTTAGAATCTATCCAAGGATTAAGAATAAATGTCCCCTCTTATGTTTGACATGAATCATTTATTTGGAAATACTTAAAATGGAGAGACTGATTTTTTTTCTTTTTTAAACAATGGTCATCAAATTTTAAAA